>NC_051279.1:728433-815933 GCF_015220745.1 Sebastes umbrosus | reverse complement strand
ATAATAGCCTGAGAAAGTTGTGGAAACTAATTCCAAAAATGATAGAGAAACTAATAATGTTCTAATTACTGTAATATGTGTGAATCAAACCAAGAAGTATTTGTCCTATAATAGAATGTTTTCCTAAAATACTTCCTCCTGTGGTGATGAGACCTGGCCTGATTAGACTGAGTGCCGTTTGGACCCGGTCCGACTCTGGTCTCAGTTCCTCAGAACAGAGCGCTCCTCTAGTCCAGATACCAAAATTAAAGCCAAATAGCACATTTCCAAAAACACCCCGTCCCCAGCATGAGTGCTGGTGTTTCCAGGAGCATGCTGCTTCTCTGCAGCAGCAGCAGCTCCTGGAAGGACGGAGAAGGAGAAGGAGAAGGTGGAGGGTAAAATAAATACACAGAAATCCTGCTGCAGTCTGAAAAGAACTGTGACGTGGGACGGGATTATTATCCACCAAGACAACAACCTCAAACATAAAGCCGGCGCTACGCAGGAGGCCAGACCTCCATCCAATTCCCCCTTTCTAACCGGACCTGAGAGCTGCTGCTCCCTCACAGTCCCTCGGCAACCTGACAGAGCCGGAACACTGAGAACAAGCAGCGAAAGGAGCTTTTCTACTAAATGCTGACTTGAAGGAGTTTTTTATATTTGTACTTAATTTAGATCAATTCAGGTTTTTTTTTTAACTTTCACTTCTACTTCTAATGGGGGGGGGAAATAGTTTTTAGGCATCGTCTATATTTATATATGGAAGGTGGAAGTGCAGAACTGTTTTTGTTTGCTTGTTTCTAAAATTTGCATATATTAGCATTTTGATTATGCACAGTCATGCATTGGCAGGCAAAAAAAACCCCACCGGAGGAGTCATTGAACAAATAGTTATCTTTTATTTATCGTTTATCTCTATCGTCAGCTTCAGTCACCCGTACAGGTGCATCGTGGGATGTGTGGTTGAAAGTCGTTTTTCCTCCTCTCCCACCGGTCTGTCGGTCTGTCCTCCATCTTTGCCAAATTAACAAGGCTTTTAGGATCTCCAGAGACCCGACACCTCACTGATTTACTGACTGTCAGCCCGCCACAAATCACTCCATCCCTGTCAGCACTTAGAACTCCTCTCTCTCTCTCTATCGCTCTCACCTCTCTCTCCTTTCATCGCCGTCTTTCTTTACAGCTCACTTCTGTCCTGTTACTGTTTCCATTGTCTGTCTTTCCTCTTTTCTTCTCACTGTCCGCTGACACTTTCTGCATCCTCTCTTAGTATGGATGTACCGATACTGATACTGTGCTCATGAACTCGCAAAACGGCTCTGATACCACGGCTCCGATACCACTTTACAGCAGCGTGACGTTAACCTCTCGTCACCATCTTTAGGGTCCTATCGCACGCGCTCACGCTCTACCTCCCCGACGGTGCGGGCGAGATGGATCGGTGGTGCGCCCAACCCCGCTGGGCCGGGATCCCACCTCAGCCGGCACCGGCCCTCACTTTGATTGCGCCACAGGGTTTTGCTTGCACCCTCTGACCCGTGCGTGCGTTAGACTCTTTGGTCCCTCTTTCAAGACGGGTCAGGTGGGTTTCCGACATCGCCGCAGACCCCTGGCGCCTTTTACGTGGGCCGAGCCCCGCCCTGGTAGCCCGACGCGGTTGGGGCGCACTGAGGACAGTCCACCCCGGTGACACTTTGACCACTTTGCCGTGTGTCACTCACACCCTCCAGCTGGCTGTTAACGAGGGTCTTTAGACACAGAGAAGTACTCGTATCGGTACTCGGTATCGGAGAGTACCCAAATGTACTTGTACTCGGTCTGAAAAGCAGTGGTATCGGTGCATCCCTATCTCTTAGTACATTTCTCTTCTTCGTGTTCCCGACTTTCTCACTTCGTGCCTTTCTTTCCTCCCACTCCTCGCCGTCCTGACGTCATTGTTTCACCCTTTTCTCTTCTCCTCACATTCTCATCCTGTCCTCTCTCTCGCCTCTTGCCTCCTCCCTCTGCTTCTCTGTCCACTTTCTCATTAACCATCTATTCCCTTTTCACATTCCTCTCTCTCTCTCTCAAGGCTATTTAGTTTGTATTTTTTTTCTGTGGTCTCTAATGCCCCTCTCTCTTCCTCTCCCTCCAGTACCTCCAGAGGCGGCAGCAGGAGAACGCCCAGCGACAGAGCAGAGCGGAGCCGGCGCTGCCTGAGGAGGACATCAGCAAAATGTTCAAGCCCCCTCAGCCTCCACCGCGCATGGACACGCTGCTTATTGCAGGTACGCACACATTCACACACACACGCACACACACACACGCACAACCTCCTCCACGCACGGACAGCGCCCGTCATCTCGGAGACCCCCCCTCTCTCCAAACTCCATCAGCCGCCTCTGCTCCCCTCGCAGGAGCTCAGGTTCTGTTTTGTAATTATCTCCGTCATTATCTTGAAATTACATTAATTTAAAGTTTATTGACTCAATCTCCAACTCGCCCGCCCCTTTCCCCCCCCGCCGCCCTCACGCTGTTCGGCTCCCCCGCCGTCTGACAACATTCTGATCCTTCCGTTTACTCTGTTCCCCACTAATTCGATGTTTTGCTGCTGTTCCCCCCCCCTCTCTCTCTCTCGCCTCCGCCTGTTTCTGAATGTATGTATATTTCTGTGGGTGTGTTTGTGGGGGTGCGTGGATGCATGTGGCTCCTCTCCAACAGGGCAAATTAACAACTACTGCCAGAACGTGAAAGAATTCACCTCCCAGAACCTGGGCAAGCTGTTCATGGCCGAGGCTCTCCAAGGACACAACTAGAGGAGAAGAAGAGGGGGATAAAGAAAGAAAGACCACCGTGAGGACAACTGGAGGAACGCAGCGCCTTTATTTGTTTTCTAAGAATTTACTTATTGTTTTTAAGGCTGACTCCATCTTGGACACAAATTTATCTATGAAGATCTCTTGATTTTGATTTAAATAAAAGTCTCGCATCTGGACATCGTCTCTGTCTCCGTGTATGTTTAGTATTTAGACTTGGGAAATGTTTCGCTGTTCAAAAATGGTTAGTTTTGTACCAGGGCTGTCAGTCATTAAAATTTCTAAATGAACCTTAAAGGGAGATTAGTCCAGTATTTAATCCTCTTATCAACATGGGAGTGGACAAATATGCTGCTTTATGTAAATGTATGTATATATTTATTATTATAAATCAATTATCAACACAAATCAATAACAGATATTGATCCAGAAACCCTCACAGGTACTGCATTTAGCATAAAACAATATGCTCCAATCATAACATGGCAAACTGCAGCCCAACAGGCAACAACAGCTGTCAGTGTGTCAGTGTGCTGACTTGACTATGACTTGCCCCAAACTGCATGTGATGATCATAAAGTGGGCATGTCTGTAAAGGGGAGACTCGTGGGTACCATAGAACCCATTTACATTCACTGATCTGGAGGTCAGAGGTCAAGGGACCCCTTTGAACATGGACATGCCAGTTTGTCCTCTCCAAAATTTAGCGTAAGTTTGGAGCGTTATTTAGCCTCCTTCATGACCAGCTAGTATTTTTCCTACCTTTTTTTTTACATTTTTAAACATTTTTCTGACTTTATTGGACAAAAGCCCTCACACATTTACATATCTGGAGGTCAGAGGTCAAGGGACCGCTTTTTAAAATGACCCTGACATTTTTTCCTCTCCAACATTTAGCCTAACTTTGGAGCGTTATTTAACCTCCTTCACTAACAGCTAGTCTGACCTGGTTGGTACTGATGAAAAATAAATAAATGACGTTAAAACAAGTTTGCGTTATTATGGCATTAACTTCGACGGCCCTCTTTTATACTCAATATTAATATTCTAAAATGTGCACACAGTACAGAATAATAACACATACAATGGTACTTCCACATAATTTTATTGCTACATGCTTTTCCGTCTTGCAGTTCAAACGTCGAGCAGGTGGAACCAATTACTGGTGAAGTGTTGGCTCGCATGGTGGGAACAATGATACCCTCGTAAACAGAACCGCACCAGAAGAATCAGCGAGAGCTGAGCATTAAATGAAATACTGGCTCCATGACTCAGCCCCCGACTGTCTCACAGCACTCAATAGACTTTTGATTGTTTTTTTTTTCCAGAAGTTAAATTGCACGACACACCAGAATCTGCCTTTTCTTCCACACAGGTAGCAATTAGCACCTGTTTGTTTTTTGGATGCATAAATAAATAAAGTCCCAATAGTGGGATTTGGATGGAAACAGACTTTTGTTGTCGAGTTCTCGAGGCAACATTTGAAGAAGGAACTGCAGGTGGACCGAACCACAGACTGAGAGAAACTGTCATCAGCTCCAGGTTCCTTTGTTTTTAATGTTGTGACTGTAATTGCCAAAAACAGATAAATATTTGGTAACACAATTTTAGAGAAATTGACAACAGGGGAGCCAATTAAGTGTTTTCTCAAGTTTATTCCTAAAAATACACAGGGAGTAGATGTTGAGGAATAAATCAAAGCTGCTTGTTGTTGCTGATGAGTCGTGGTTAAAGATGAACATCACAGAGAGCATTAACATGATGAGAGCTGTCAGCTCTCACTAGAACGTGGGAACATCGTTTGACATCCATCTGGAGTGAGATGTAAACAGAGAGATGATTATCATGCAAGAGTTCTCTCTCTCTTTCACTCAGTTATTCTCACATTTAGCAATCGTTTATTCTAAATCAGGGGTCAGCAACCCACAGTTTAAAGTCTAAGTATATAGTATATAAGTCTAATGCAGTGAGGGCCAAAGAGACAATGTACGACGGAGTATTAGGGCCACATTGAGGGAAAAAACATCTGAGATTTACACAAAGTCATAACTTTACGAGAAAAAAGTCGTAATATTACGAGAATAAAGTCATAACTGTGAGGAAAAAAAGAAAACACATAAAATTACTACTTTATAATATTATGACTTTATTCTCGTAATATTATGACTGCTTTAAACTTCTCTCGTCTTCACAGTTCATTTTTAGGCTTTTTATGACTTTTGATTAGTTGAATAATTGAGCAATTGACTTTATTTCAGTAGAATAATCCACTCAGTATCAATAATGATTTAGTGGGAGTCCTGGGTACATGTACTAAAGGGTAACTTAGGTATATTTCAACCTGGACCCTGTTTTCTCCTGTTTTTGTGTCTAACTGACTAATAAGGACAACAACTTGTGATCCAGTGTGGCTGCTATACATTGGGGCAAGCTGACACCGTCATTTATGTCCACTAAAACTAAAACAATCTTTTTATCGTGTCAAGGACCCCTAAATAAATAAACATTAATAAAAATAATTATAAATACAATAATAGGCTACAAAATAAATAAATGAAACAAAGCGTGGATCCGTCAGAGCAATCAAGGTTTGTTGTGTCATTAATCGTTGACGAGATAACAATACGCCACGGAGAAAAAATTATACCGCAATCAACTGCTGATTGCTCTGCTGTGTGGCGCCGGCTCATTCCAGTTCTAATTGCTGTATTATACTCTGATATTTAGGGCTTAAGACTGTAAAGGCAATATACACAAACACCGTGTTCTGTTTGCATCACCGCGTGGTCCGGGTCCACGTAGGCCTGCACGCTGTGGACCACTCAACTGAGTGGAGCTGCAGAGGCTGAATGTAACGTAGCGTACTGGCTGTCAGTCAGGGTGCATTTGATTCAAATTGATGCATATATATATATATATATATATACCAAGCAATAATAGATTTTAACAGGTCAAAGATAAGCACAGTTCATAGTATATTTGTGTAGGTATATAGAGACTATGTTGAATACCCTTTTCCTGCCTTTTAGTAAGAGATGTTGTGAATGAGGAAAGAGAGCGATTGAATATGACATTTGTATATACGTATATATATATATATGTATTTATATATCAGCCGTGTGGTCCAGGTACTGTAGGCCTGCATATGCACCTGCTGAGACACCTTTTAAATGGGCTTCAGACTCCTCCCACTCGACTGCAGACTCCTCCCACTCATCTGCAGACCCCGCCCACTCATCTGCAGACTCCTCCCACTCATCTGCAGACTCCACCCACTCGACTGCAGACTCCTCCCACTCATCTGCAGACCCCGCCCACTCATCTGCAGACTCCTCCCACTCATCTGCAGACTCCACCTACTCGACTGCAGACTCCTCCCACTCATCTGCAGACTCCACCCACTCGACTGCAGACTCCTCCCACTCATCTGCAGACTCCACCCACTCGACTGCAGACTCCTCCCACTCATCTGCAGACTCCACCTACTCGACTGCAGACCCCGCCCACTCATCGGCAGACTCCTCCCACTCAGCTGTAGACTCCGCCCACTTTGCTGTAGACCCCGCCCACTCATCGGCAGACTCCACCCACTCATCGGCAGACTCCTCCCACTCATCGGCAGACTCCACCCACTCGGCTTCAGACTCCGCCCACCTCAGACTCACTCCTCAAAGAGAAGTCTTGTTCTGAAATCTCGCGAGATGTGAGTACCGGAAGCCAGCGGTGGATGAGAGGACCATGGAGGAAACGTGAGTGCCGGCTGACCGTTAGTCAGCCATGCTAACCATGCTAGTGGCTCTGTGAGGCTGCAGCATGTTAACCATGCTAACCATGTTTCCATATGAAAGCCTGCTGACGTGTCCAGCTGATTCCAGAGACACTAGTAGCATCAGACTGCAGGCTGCTCTTGAACGCAGTATGTTTTTGACTGCAGGTGTTTCCAGGTGTGTTGCACCTCCAAAGCTTCTGCTGCCTGTCTCGTGCGATCCGTGACGGGTCGGTGGTGAAGCCCTCACCAGTTCTGTCTGGTACAGAAGAGCAGGAATGTGATCGCATGGATTTAAATGGATTTCTCAATACCAGCCAACACTCAGTGTGTTTTATTAGATATGTATATTCATGTATTTACTACCAGAACCCACAAACTGTTATTAAGCTCATAACTTTTGATTGTTTTAGCTTCATCATTAAGTCTGTTTGTGGACTTTGGAGGCGGACTGTGACAGTTGTATTGAATTGAAGACATCTCTGCTTCCTCCTCTATCTACCACACCCTACCGAAAGAGTAAATCCACAGCAGCACTGTCAATCAGACACAACTGAAGTGGAATTAAAATAAAAAGCCCTTTTTATGATACGATAACATGGTGTTAAGCACAGAGAGGTCACGCTGGTCGTCCTGTGACCTTCAAGTGTCCTCATAAAAGAAGGCTTTGCTGACACGTAACTAAAACGCAGCTTGTAGGCTGATGCAGCATCGAGCGTGTCCATCAGTAACCGGTCCTCTGGAGTGACTTTGAACAAGTGTCTGAAAGTCTTCCAGCTCACTCTCTCTAAATCCTTCTGCATGAGAGCATCAGCTAAATACCTCCCATGTAAGCTGTTTTGGTGATGATCCTCTGCAGAGTATCGCATATCTTAAAATTACTCTTCAAGTCATAAAAGCAAACAGCTCATTTTGGGGAGCTTGTCACCAGTGTCCACTTCACCAGACAACAGGAAGCTGAATGATGGCTCTTCTCGCTCCATTTAATAAAGAAGCTGCCAGTGTGGGTTCATTGTAGAATAATTACAGCGCGGCTCTATCTCGTCGTGAGCTCCGTTGTTCTTCCTCGACCTGGTGGTTAAACAGCATCGTCTAATTCGGCGGCTGATGTTATTTAACTCGTCGTCGGCGTCGCCTGGTCGAGTAATAACTTGTAGTGCTCCTGCTTGTCATCAGCACAATGTCATTAACAATAATTACAAGTCAACCAACATGATGAACGCTTATTGGAACAGTGACGCTTGAGCCGGAAATGATTTCTTCCCCAAATCATAAACATGTTTCCCCGACAGGCTGGCAGGACGGCAAATATTCATTCGCAACAGAGGGCTCGGTTGATATTCATTAATTAAGGGTATTTGCTTCTTTGACAGGCGCACACCTGTGCTGGTGATTGATGTCTTGTATGATGGGAGGCATTTCCTCCTAGCAGGTATTGATTGGCTTTTGATTGGTGGCTTCTGCTTAAGCTGAATCTCTGTTGTTTGTGATTCTGAAGCGGCGCTGTAGGGTGACGTTGCCCTTGAGGCTCTGACTGGGGCAACAGCCTCACTTGTCCCTAATCCTGAGATGTGTGAGGAATTGCAAAACTTCAAATGCCCTCAATGGAACCACGAACGCTGCGTGAAGCCGCCCGGCCCTGCAGAGTGCAAACACGCCGACGGAGGTTCGGCTTGTATTTAAAGTGACAGTGTTTTGTTTGGAGTGGGAAGCGGTTTGGACTGAATCGTGTAGTCACGGCAGGGCTCAAGGGCAATAGAGCGGAGGTGCATGGGAGTCAAACTGGTGCACGTTACTCCACAGTCATATAAATCACCACATTAGCTGTTGACGGTGTTAAGCAGAGATAAAGATGATAGATTATCTACACGTTTAACCAGGAAATCACAGACAGAGAAGATTATAAACCAGATGATGTGCTTTCTGGAATTAAGCTTCAAATTAAGAGGCGTGTTCATGTCTTTAACAACATGTAGATAAGTGATAAGCAGATGTAAGGCCATTTGGTAACTTATACTTTGAAGCGTTCACGATGGGTGCATTAACAGTTAAAGCATCAGCGGGTAGAAACGGAGCAAATATGATTAAACAAAGTTATTTTTATTAAACGGTTGCTATATCCTGACAGTAATGCATGAGGCAGGTAATCTGAAAACAATCATGTTCCTCTGTGTCCTCTGGTGTCCTCCGGTGTCCTCCGGTGCTCCTAACGGCATCTGCAAGATTTCACAGACCGGAGGAAAACAACCACCAACTCACTTTACAGCTAAACCGTGCACTACAAGATGATTCTGAGAACATCTGAGGAGAGAAATGGGCATTAACATAACAGAATATTATATATATATCAGAGTTGGTGAGTGATTGACAGCTGCTCGGAGACGGAAGGCTCCAGCTCGGCTCTGATTGGTTGTTTCCCTCCGGTCTGTGACATCTTAAAGATGCCATTAGAAGCACCAGAGGTGCACTGCTGTCAGGATATAGTGGCCGTTTTTAATAAATCCGCTTCTTAAACTCCAATTAAAGGTGAGCACAGAGAAAGTTTCCCCCTTTCAGCAGATGAATGTGAAAACAGCCTTCTAGTGTCAAACTGTCCGTACGTCATTCTGCACAGTGAAGGTCAGACATCTACATGAAGGAACAATAAGCAAAACACATTTGTCAATGGAGGGGTGCTTTAGAATAGAATAGTATTATCTTAAAAGTACATTCTAGTGTGTTCTACATTTGCTAATTGTTTACATTCTGCTTCTAAATGCTAAATAGTCTTCCCTCCTTGTTGTGTTGTTCTGTATGTTATTCACCATTGAATATAATGAGATATTCGTTGGAGTAGTACATTCATTATGCCGTCCTGAGTGCACGCTGTATAAATGCTTTTGGAACACACTTATGTTTCTCCGTATGTCCAGACTCTTCAGCTTTTGTTCCCACTCGAGGTATTGATGTGGATCTGGAAGTGCAGTGTGTCTCTGCTTCATTGTGCTTCTTGTTTTGAAATGTTAAACAGCTCGGAAGAGAGAAGCACACAGAAACCCACGGCTGCATCTGCATCCACGCTTCTCTCTCCCACACTGTCCCGCTCAGCTGACCGTGAGACGACTGCGAGTCGCTGAAAATGACAATGACATCCTCAAATCAAAACATTTCATTCCCCCACAGTGCAGAAGCTGAGTCTGTTGTGGTCTGCTGACGACATTCTCTCCCATTAAACTTTCCACCTTTTCCTCCAAATAGATTTAATTTGCTCTCCCAGTTATTTTTTCTTTATCACTTTCTGTGATGTCACTTCTCTCTTCGGCGTTTGCAGAGATTACCTTAAAGTATGTGTTTGAACGGAGCATGGGAACCCAACCGGGGCTTTAGCTGTGTAAACAGCCGGGCGTTTTGTACGTCGCAATAGGAGGAAATACTTAATTAGGATTATGGGATTTGTCTCTGTACCTTCAGATTCCTGAGAAGGAGGCTGGGAGATGTCAGAGGGATATAAGTTTGGTCTCATTTAATCAGGGAGTGCGGCGGCCTGCGCGGCCCTGACCCCGCGGTGATTTATTACCGCTCAAACACAAACAGAAGCTCTCTCACCGTGCTGCCGTCGCCCTGTCATTGGTGATAGAGAGAATCAGCTGGCTGAATATAATGAAACCAGTTATTTCCCTGTCAACTCTGAATGCTTTTCCTTTTTTTTCTCCCTCGCTCTCTCTCTTTTTTTCTGCCACAGATATTGCCATGGCAACTGTGGCTCCTGTATGGAGTAGCTGTTGATGATGTAAAGTAGTTCCCGTGGAAAAATAATCTTGCAAATCCCCAAAACAAGAGCAGAAAGGAAGGCAGATGCAGTTGTAGGAAGAGGAGCGTAGAAGAGTACGGTTTGGGGAATTTAGCATTTATGGGATTATTCACACGAGTCCAAACAGCCAACGCGTGAATACATCTCTTCACATAACGCCGCTCGCTCTACCTGCCATTGAAGCAGCTCTATATTTTCCTTATCTCTCTTTTTCTCCTCCGCGGTCAATAGATCTGCACCGTGATTGGCAACTGTATAGATCGCGAGCGCTGTGTTCTAGTTGCAGTTCGTCTCCGCCTGCCACCCAATTCGACGGCTGTCACCCGGCAGTGGCACAAATCCCACAGGCCATTATGAGGCTGGTTTAATCCCCACAACAGCAGCATCAGAAGCCTTTCAAGAAGGGTTTCGGAGCATGATACCCTGTCTGTCACATGCATCCGCTGGCTTCAGGCAGGGCTACGGTGCATTGTTGTCATCCCACTCCATCACTTATGTCTCGTCTTATCCCCGAGCCTCTAAGACAAATGTACTGGATGTCCTCCTGCTGAAGATCAATCACATGTTGCGTGTAATCTTCTGCCGGGCTTTGTCTCTCTGCTATTGATGCTCAGATTTGGCCTTGGCTGTTGCACACAATAAATTGTGTTTTTATTGATGTCTTGATTTTGCCGGTCGAGAAGGATTTGTAAAACAATCGGTCTGTTTATTTAGTAGGTTAGTTATTTGTGGTTTGTGATTCAAGGGTATTTGCTGGTGTAGCTCATCTTTTTATGCATATTTGCTTCTTGTGAACTCTCCTCAACCTTTCCTTTCCCACGGCCAAGTTGTCATGTGGATTCTACTGTAAACTCTGTTGTTCTATTTTAAAAGAATAGAGGATCAATACTGCTCTTTAGGTGAATCTGGAGGTGCAGCCTGGAGTCAATGAGGTCAGTTAAAGACTGGAGGCAGGAGGAAACAGCTAGCCTTGCTATCTCCAAAGTTCAAACTCCATGCCTTCAGGCACCTCTAGAGATCACTAACTCATTAACACATCGTATCGCAGCTGTTTTATCCGACAGTTGTTATGATGACCAGACTACAGGAAGTCACTGTGCTCGCCCGCTGGTACCCAGTAACTGGATGTAATGGATTAACATTAACAAACAATAAGCAACAGTTTAATATATGAGCTGTGAAGGTACTGGTAGGTGTTGAACTGTCTTGATGCTAAGCTAAGCTAGAAACAGCTCTGTATTTAGCATACACACATGAAAGCGGTACGAGTCTTCTCGTCTAACTCTCGGCAGGAAAGCAGATGAGTGTATTTCCTCAAATGTCAACTAATTAATTTAAAGGTGTGTAACATTTCAGGAGACCTATTAGCAGAAATGGAATATAATATTCATAAGAATGTTTTCATTAGTGTATAGTCGCCTGAAGAATGGTTGTGTTCTCGTTATCTTAGAATGAGTCCTTCATGTCTCCATGGGGAGCGGGTCTTCTTCACGGAGTCCTCCATGTTTCTACAGCAGCCCCGCTAAACGCCGGCTTCACACAGAACGCAACAACGGCACCACTGTGCTCTGAAACCCATTCATTCCAATGGCTTGCGCGGTGCCACGGCGGCTTTTCGCTGCATTGAGCAAAGCGTGGACGCAGCTCACAACGCATTCTGTGTGAAAGACCCTTTCAAGCCAAAGTTGTAGTTTGACCACGTCCGTGCGACTGTTTGGGAATATAACCAAGACTTCTATCCTGTAGTTTCTGGAGCATGCTTACAGTTTGTGACCTCCAGTTTCTCCTGATGCTGTTTGTTATGGGCCTGTTGCTTTTCATTCAGAGCTACACGTGTTGTTATCTATCATCTTTTATCATCATATTTATTATAATTCATGATCAGCTTCCGTCTGTTCCTTTAAGTCTGGAGGTGCCAGGTTACCCCGAGCCCGGTGATTGATGAGATGCTTGTGACCTACAATAGACAGACCCACAATTAAAGAGCACCTTATATCCCAGCTGTGAATGTGAAAGATAAATGCTGATAGCACCCGCCCCTCTGATGTTCAATCATGCTCTCCACGCCTCGGTCTCAGCTTGTGTCCTCACAGTGACTGATGTGCATTTGAATATTTCTCTCTCGCAGGTAAACATTAACATTCACTTCACTTATTCATTCACTCCTCCTCTCTCTGGGTTCAACGCAGCCTGCCTGTTTCACACAGACATTCTCAGGGAAAAGCTTAATTTAAGCGTTTATTTTCATGCTGTGCAACAGTCGGACTAATGTACTGAACATCCTTTCACTGTGGAATTATTCATCACATGATAGGGGAAATAGACAATGCTTTTATCGCCTTCTCTGCGTCCCCTTTGTGTTTTTTTTAAATTCTTTCTTGCTTATTTTTATCTTGGCTCTGTCCTTGTTTTGGGCTTTAAAACATGATTTTTCCTTCTGTCTCCAGTGGGACATACACCTTTGACCATTGCTTGCCTTTTGCTCTGGTCCCAGGATACATGTTGGGCCTCATCCCATAAAAGATAAAAGGTTCATCTCTGCACAGCTCACTTGTTTGTCCTGCACCGGATTTTCTTCCCGTAACTTGGTTTTCTTTTCCCGGATGGGGTCCATCTTACAGATACAACTTCCCCGAGTCGACTCTGGGGCGTTCAGAGTTCACTTGATGCTTCTACGTCTGTCTGACGACGTTATTCGCACATTCCAGACGATGGTTATACGGAGAGAACGCGGCGCTGTCGATGCCTGATTCCACTGGAGACCACTCAAAGAGGAAACTGTCAATGATGATATTTCATTCAAAGTGGTAATAAAACTACGACAGTATATCTGTAACAGTGCCATATGACTCTGAGATCGTCTATAGTGTTGCAATGCTCAGTGTGAAATGCTTCCATGCTAAGCACTGTTCCATTATGTACTGTACACGCTGTGAAAATGTGATCAATGCCCCGTCTTTCATTCTTCATTCCTTTTAGTTTCTCCCTGAGCTCTGTTTCTAACTCTCATCACACTAAGTTAGACTTCACTATATGAGCAGCAACATGTACAGTCACTCAGTGGAGGTCATTTATCTGATCTCATCTGTCTGAAGCAAAAAATAACGACACAGTCGGCACCGATGTTGAGGAAATTACATTTCTGCATCCTTAACTGTTTCTAAATATGTGTTTCACACATAGACTGTATAAAATACGGATGCAGTCACGGCAACGTCACCCGTAAGGTTCTGAAGAACCATTGTGAAGCTCAAAGGGTCATGTCTAGAAGGTAACCCTCAAGTTGCAAAAACTCGCTGCCTGATCAATGCCGAACCTTAAAGAGACTCTATGTAAGAATCCTAAATGTCTTGTTAACAGCTTCACCTGTGTCCGTTATGTCAACTAGAGTCAGCGTCCTGTTGCTGGCGCTTGTGCTCGCTCTACATAGACATGAAGGAGCATCACTCAACACAGTGAGGAGACACACGTCAGCTAAAAGCACAATATCACTCTATATTTCAGTTGCTTGGCAGTAATGTTAGCTGACCAGACCAAGGTCTCTCCATGAATCACTGCTGATCCTAGTGTTGGCTTTTCCCGCCTCAGCCTCCCGACCGCGGCCGGAGGGAACGGGGGATTCTCTCTGCGGAGCCCCGTCACTTCACAAGACACGGGAAACCTCTGTTGGTCTGGAGGAGCTGCAGCAGTTATTTCTGCACAAACGTCCACTGAACATTCACTAGATATTCTCAGAGCTAAACTAACTCTTCTGCAGTGTGGAGTGAGCAGCATGCACGTGAGAGGTGGAGAGAGAGAGAGAGAAGGAGCGCGGTGTGTGAGTGAAGGCAGGCAGAGGAGCAGAGGAGCAGAGACTCCGGTCCTGGAGACCAAAGCTACGGTCTCCCCCGCGTCCTCCGACCGCGGCCAACACTGTTTAACAGACGGGCTGCACTAGATACAACCAAGAGGTTTTGGTGCTTCACTGGAGTTTGTGTTGGAGTCTGAGTCTGAACAGCGGAGACACACGAGAGACCATGAGACACACGAGAGACCATGAGACACCGACCAGCAATGATTTATACGTGGAAGAAGTTACAAACAGTCCCTTTAACTATCTCGCGAGAGCTTCGCAATTTGTGTGTTTATGCCTTCTAGACATGACCAGCTCAAAGTGGGTGACTCCGGCCGTCGCCATCTTGGCGGTGACGATATGGCCTAACTAGTGGAGCTGAGGCGGCCCTGGTGACGAAGCCCAGCAGACGGCTATCAGCTAGCGACCTGAGACGGCTCCGACCTGTCACTCAAAGCGGCCACACCCTCAATTATGCCAAACTTTAAGCCTTAATATAATTTAAACGGATGAGTTCTATAGAACTTCACCCTCGTACAGTTGTTATGATCGGGTAAACTAGCTCTAGAGACCCAAACCGTTTTTTGTACTAGGCTGTGAACATGTTTGTTTCTGCTGTAAAGTTGTTGCATGTTTTAACTCGGAGGTCTGTGAACATCGACTCACTATTGGAGCCTCGAGTGGCCGTTTGATGAACTGTAGTTTTGGGCTTCATTTCTCAGCAGCGGAGCCACTTGGTTACACACTGTCAATAATCCAGGTAGAAGCTGTCAGAGCAGCTGTCACTGACCTTTTAGCAGTATGAACGACCACATCATCGCCCAGCTGCAGCGAATGGAAACTCTGTTTTTACTGTTTTTGTTTTCACCTTCAGCTTTATTTTTCCTTTCCACACACATTCTGACTATAACAGATGTTGATGCCTGCTTCCCTGAACCTTGTCATTTGGTGTCCGTTTATTTCCTTTGAGGGAAGCAGCAAAGCCCACTGACATTCAATCACATTATTTTGGCACAATGATTCGCTGACTCCACCTGTGACCTGAATCACACGTAACGCTGCGCATGACAAGTGCCGTGTAAATCAAACCAGCATATACACACAGATTCCTAACTGAATCTGGTGGTGAGACGCCGACCAGGAACCGAGATGATCACATGCACATCAATAAACCAAGCAGGCTGCGGTGAACAGCCCAGATTTTTTACAGTATTTGAATTCAATCTCTCCCAAGGTGATGCTACACCTCAGATGCAACTGCCGACCTGTTATTGCGGGAGTGTGATAGAGAGCGGGCTTATAGCAGCCATAACAGGGTAAGGGCATGATTGCCTGCAGGTAAGTGATTTAGAGAAAATCAGGTTGATGCTCGCCAAACCCTCCGCCAGAGAAGCACGGGCCAAGGCCGAGCCGTTGTAAATATTCTGAAAGTGTAAGCATTTTCCACATCGCTTACCTTTAGGCTTAGATGGAATAAATTCTCGTACAATTTTCAGAGCTGAAATTAGTGGTTCTTTGTGCGTGTTCTCAGTCCAGGACCCCTAAAGGTTGTCTGAGGTTGCCGTTTGGAGGCTTGTCTCACTGTATCCGCTGTGGAACCTGATCCAGATACTCAGTAAAGAGAAACTTCTGAATCTTTCACCCAGTTCAGAAGGAATTGGTTATGCTGCACAGGGCTGATTCGACATGGTCTGTGCACAAGAAGGGAGCATATCTGATGCGTTCAGGCTCACTGCAACTGGACACCTATAGCCTAAGGTACATAAACAGGTAAAATCCCAACACGCTGTTCACATCCTGTATAGCAGTTTAGCATATTTGCCTTAGTGCACGTGCACTTTGTGCATTATTCACATCCCATTTACCGTTATGTAACGTGGGATCATTTAATGACAGATTATGACCTTGTTGAGACCCACACAAAGATAATTGGTGCAGTGACTGATGAGGAATATCTGTTAAAGCTGGTAGTTATTATATCTAACATGAACTGTCAAATACACTCCTTAAAGAAATAGAGAAGATACAGGTGTAGAGAAATGGACACCACATTAGTGAAATACTGCAGGCCTTCCATCCAGGAGGACGTCCTTTGTGCAGGATACGAGACAGATTTCAAGCGAAATTGAGTTATGCAAGACACATTGGATGTTATGCACTGAATGACAACTTGAGAGTTCAGTAGCTTGGAAAACATTCTAGGAGGATATATTTAAAAAAACCTCAATTGCACTTTTCCTCTCAGAACAAGGACGTGGTGGTGGTCTCCAGTCAATTCCGATTTACTGAAAGACCCTGCAGAGAGCATCAGGGGTCAGGAGGGTTGAGAGTTAGCGGCTCTGTGGTTTGTCACATTTTGACATGTGTCCTTCAACGGTTACATCTGCACCAACGCCGGCCCTGACATGAAGGCCAGCGGCCTCACACTTTAAATCACTCCTAACGCCAAGCAGAAGGGAAACGATGACATCTTTCAATATTGACTGACAAGATTGACTGTCTGGATTATCTGTACGGTCGTACATGATAAAGATGTCTAGAAGGACCGGTTAAGAGTCCGGTATTCCCCTCAGGAGACGGTGAATAGTGGACTTGCCTCCGTCCAGTGGCCAGAGACACGACTCCACATGAATGATAGTGTTGCTCTGTAACTGCTGGACGTCTGAATGAGCAACTATACTAACAAGTTCACCATGTCAACTGAAAAGGTGACGTTGTCAGTGTGTCAACGTCAATGTTCTGCTAATCACTAGAAACACTTTCTGCATATGAATTCAGATTTTGGTGTCGGAAGCGTTCTGGTTTACGTTTGTAGTCCGAGTATTATTGAGAGTATTATCACATTTGAGCGGGCTTTGGTTGAATGCAGGTAAACAGTCCGTTAGAGGCGGAACGCATTGGCCGAAATACAACCTCAGAACCCACCGGATATCGTCTGACGATTATTTAGCTTTATGTTGGCGTAAAATTAGCTTGTAAACTGGCTTCTTGTGAAACAATCTGGCCATAGCAGCGTCTCTCAACTCAAACTCCAGTCTCGGGTCTCAAGTTGCTAATCGGATTGTAAACAATGAGCGGTGAACAGAAGAGGAAGTCTCGGTCTGGAGATCCGCCGGCTACACCGGAACCCCACAAATATTGTCCGTTGCCCCCAGAGGCTCATCATCATCAGACCGATGGCCGTGGGTTTTACAATCAAATTATATTTAAGGACAAGAGGAATGTTTTGACAAAGTTAGTAACCTTTATAGCCATGTTTCCACTGCATGGCACGGCTCTGCTCGACTCCACTCAGTTTTGGTACCAGTGCTTTTCTCTATGGTGCGATTTCACTGCAGATAGTACCTCCTCAGTGTAGGCGGGATTCTCAGCTGATCACCGGAGCGGCGGCGCATGAAACTGCCCTGACATCATCTTCAACGGGACACTCACTGAATCCTTTCAACGGCACCCAAACAGAGGATCTGCACTTCGTCAGTTGTATGGCGTAGTGTACGTAGTATGTCTGGTGTAGTGGTGTAGTTTTGCGACCTGCCATTTCACGGTCCAATGTCACGGTAGTAATGATTCTCTCTGACCAATCAGTGGTCTGCAGTGTTTTAACTCCACCGTCTAGCATCTCCGTGGTGGGTGACAAGAATGGAGCGGTTCTGTTGGTACCATCTGTGAGTTTTGAGAATGGAAACACAAAAATATCCGTTCTAATGTGTGACGAAGTGAACCAAACTAAACTAAACTGAGCTGGACTGCTTGGTGGAAACGCGCCATATGTCACTGTGTTGGAAAAATGAGAGAGCTGTGCAGAGACCTGTTACTTCTAGTAGCCAGCAGGAACAGCCAACTAAACCAGTAGCGCATTCAATGGATCAGCTGTTGTTAGCTTGTTTGAATGAGCTGATAATGGTCGTCCCTCATGTAAAGGTTATGCAGTTTGTAGTTAACGGGCTCTAAGATGAAATGAATGTGGTGCTAAAAAGTGAAAGGTAGTATTTTACATGGATATTGTGTGTTTTAGTGAACACACTGGATGCAGCTTCAGGCTGCTGCTGCTCTGCTGGTCGGCACCGTGTTGGATGATTAGCAGATCTCGTTTTGGTCAGTCTTTTACAAACCTGTTAGTTTTCTTACTTGTTTTTCCTGCTACCTTGACAGAATCATAGAATCTGACATCCGGCTGAGAGATTCAACTCCAGCTGTCATCTGGCTCCACGGTAGGTTATGATTTGTTTTTCCTTAGTTTAGCTGCTTGCCAGCAGTCAAAAAAAAAAAAAAACCCATCTTGAGCCAAGCAGCTTAAAGGTCCCTTTATTGTGCGGTAGAAAATGTGATGGCGTAGGTGCAGGTGAAAACCCATAGTGTTTATCGACTGATATGAGTGATACTGATCTGAAAGCAGTTATTTCCTCTCCACCAGGCTGTCATTTGGCTGGCTGAGTGAATCCAGCCCGGGCTTTAGCCTATTCTTTTACTGCCAGACGGCTGGGTGATTAGTGCCGTGGCAGTCTGCAGTCGGCAGCTCGGTGCTGTTGCCTGATAAAGGGGTCAGACTCAGCCACACACCCACTGCCAACCTACCCCTGCCACTTAGTAGTCTGTTTCCTGTCGGCCCGCTCGCACTGAACAACACCAGGTCACTGTCGCAGCTTCCTGCCACTCCACCTCTTCTTCCAAAGCCCGACTCTCCATGAAGCACAAACCCTTCTGCCTCGGCTCCTTGTTGCAATCAGTACAAGAAAATCCTCTGATTAATCTTAGTCAACATCAGAGCCAGAAAGAAGCCAACAATGCCGACCGCCTGTGGCCAGATTCTCTTCATTGACTGCACAGGGATAGGACCCCCCCCCACCCCCACCCACCCCCACACACACACACACACACCCACACCCACACCCACGCGCACACACGCAGACACACACACACACAGACGAGAGAAAGAGTTAGTTAATTGGATATTATATTGAACAGAAGTAGTTTAGAGCTGAAGGAGAAAATAACTTTTGTTGGTAACGGCGCAATTGCAGCAGCATGGGGAGATAAAATGGATGTGATTCTCCCATCAAAGAGCAGCTTTATTGTGTCTAGAATTGTCTTCTAAAGAGGATTGAGATTGGAAAAAGAGATGGGGTGTTCATCTTTTCACAAGATGATTTACTGCACTGCTATAGTTTCTAATCAGATCTCACTGGTGTTTTAGAGGCTTTTTAACATCAAATCTCTAAATAAATCCGCCGTAAAGTGAAATGCGCAGGCAGATGTAGGTCCCTGCATTAGCAGGTTTTATGCCTTGAAAATTCACTGTTGTTTGATCCCAGTAAGATTCCTGTGTGGGAAACACTGCAGTGCAAATGTAAGACAAAGGAATCAATGGGATCTTTTTATTTAAAGTCCTTTCATAGTGTTTAAGGGGTGTTACCCATGCTAATAATAAGCAATCCAATTTATGATCAAGTGGGATTCATCATTCAGCACACCTGGATGGTTAAGAACATTTCATGCATCTGGAGTTGACTTCTCTTATTTTGTCTCTTAACAGAAAATGAAGAGAAATTAAAGTGTAGTGTCTGGAAATGGCAAAAAAAACCTAAAATAACACATTCAATTCAAAATGGCCGACTTCCTGTTGGGTTTACGGTATACCTCCAAGAGGCTTTTTTGTATGTCTCAACATGTTGCATATACCTGCCAAATGTCATACTTCTAGGTAAAACCACAATGAGGGGCTCAATTTTAACAATTTTTTAGGGGGCGCTATCGAGCCATTTTGTCACATCTGAGCAAGAGACCCAGGAAATATCTAATCTTTCACCAGTCCGGATACATGTGCCAAATTTGTTCCGTTTCCGAGCAGCTTTAGCTCCTCAAAAATGTGATTACTTTGCGTAAATAATGATAATAATAATTAACGAAGCAATTACAATAGGGCCTCGGTGGCCTTCGGTCGGTGCTCGGGCCATAAATATAAGAGAGATTTAGGAGAATGTTGCTGCATGAGGCCCGCTATCTTCATCCTGAACTAACTTGTCATTACCAGCAGCAACACAGTGGAAACATTTAGAAAATGAGCAGTCATAGCGCCCACAGAAGATGCGCAGCAGTCATTGCAGCTCACCTTGAAGGCTCCTGTGGGGTCAGCAGCAGCAGGACACTTTTAATCTGTTAGTCCTCACATCCTCGTCGCCGTGACCTTGCAGACAGACCATGAATTTCATTACATGTTTCTTACCTTAGACGCAACAGTCGGCGTTAGTTCCCCGAAGAAGTATTCTTTAGGCGTCGCTCACAGGCCGGGAAACCCATCAAGTTACAGGCCCATTTACCAACAGAAAAATATTACTCTCAGTTCTGCTTTGAGATTCAAGACTCAGTCAGAATTCAGTCAGATGTGACTCCTTTCAGAATTCATTTTATTGTTTCATCTTCAATCTCACACACACACACACACACACACACACACACACACACACCCCAGTTCAGTTCCATTAGTTTGGCTGACTTCTCAGAGTGCATTGCTAAGCATTATCTGAGACTGCCTCATGGTTTTTGCTAATTGATGCTGCAGTCAGTTCATTATTTCAGTCTCCCCCACGGCCGCTCAGATATCTGATTCATACATACACCCTGCATTTAATCAGTGGGATCACACAGCCATGCATGGCCGCTTCTAGCTTTCTGGGGGCCAAAAGAAAATGATGTTTGGGGGCCCATATTTTGTGACACTACGGTGGTCCGGGTGGGGGGGGGCATGTATTTGACATTTAAATGCATCAATCTGGAGCACTTTAAGAGGAAAAGAACCTAGATCCTCAAAGAACATCTTTTATCCTCTCAAATTCAATTCAAACATCTGAAGTTGACCCCAGCAACTTAAACCTACAGAAAACGATAATGAATAGGAAACACTGGGTCGTCCTACAACAAGAAACTCCTGAATCTTTATTTACAGGTGATTTACCGGTGTGCAGCCTGCAGCCCACGACAGCTTCAGTGTCTCTCCGGGACGTTAAGCACTTAAAGATCCTGTTAATACAGGCGTGTGCAGGAGAGTAAACCATTTTTTGACCACAGTGAAGATGTTGTTTTTGAAAGGCTAAACGCCAACAAATATGGATTGAAGCAGAATATTTTGTTAGTTAAAAACAAGTTGTGAGTTTCGGAAATGATTACATCTATCTCTGTGAGCGACACACGGCAGGCTCGGGGCAAATGTGTTTCCCGGGGCTGTGGACAAAGTGTCACCGGGGCGGACTGTCCTCAGTGCGCCTCGACAGATTCGTGCCCCCAGGGCGGGGCTCGGCCCACTTAAAAGGCGCTAAGGGTCTGCGGTGATGTCTGCAACCCGCCCGACCCGTCTTGAAACACGGAACAAGGAGTCTAATGCACGCGCGAGTCAGAGGATGCTAGCAAAACCCCGTGGCCTAATGAAAGTGAGAGCCAGCGGGCGCCGCCTGAGGTGGGATCCCACCGTCCCGTCTCGCCCGCATCATCGGGAGGTGGTGCGATAGGACCCGAAAGATGTTGACGAGAGGTTAACGTCACGCTTCCGTAAAGTGGTATCGGTGCCGTGGTATCGGAGCCGTTTTGCGAGTACGAGTACATGAGCACAGTATCGGACCCGATACCCGATACTGGTATCGGTATCCGTGCATCCCTACTTTTGGACTAAGGACTGAGACAGTTACAGCACCACGCCGTTCGACTCAAACATGCAATGAAATTTGTATGTCAGATTTGAAATGTTGGTGCTGCAAGCATTGTTTGATGTCCAAATAGTCACCAAATGCCAGTTGTGTGTTATTTTGTATGAATGTATGATGTGTGAAAAGTCAATCGAGAGGATTTCAAGAATCAGATGTGATAAATGTCTGATTGAGCCACATTTGATTTAGTGTTTAGTATACTGGCTCTGATCTATCGGCACAGTGTGCCGATAGATCAGAGCCAGTATACTGTTAACTGTTCACACATGGTTTATACTGTTCGATCATCAGACTAGAGTACTACGCCCACCCTCCTCAATAACCAGATATTATCCTATTTGAGCTTTTACTAGCCAACATAAAAATGGAGTACCAAAGTGATTAATCAGAATTATGGTGGTGGTGGTGATAAACATTGGTGTTGCCCACTAGAGAGGAGCAGTGAACGCCAGAAACAGTTTCTATCACAGAGCTATAAATGTGGGAAATCCCTCAGCTGGTGGGATCACACCCAGCGTATCCAAAACCAGCGTTATTTAGTCCCTGTGTTGATAGTTTACTCCGAACATCCATCAGCTATCTGAGGGACATCTAGAATTACCTTTCAGTGGCAGACAGACCGAAATGACCTCATTTCAACGTGTTATTCTGTGCATAACTCCAACAAATGATGCATTAAAATGCCATGATCAACACGTAATAGACCTTACGCCACTGGCACAAATTCATTCAAGCAACAGAGACTGTATGCCTCTGATAAAAAGCAGACAAAAAGAAAGACAATTAGGACGTGAAAAAGAAATTACCAACCTCATTGATGGGCCTGAATAGCGTCCCAGAGGAGGAAGAGGTAAAATGTAACGCTTCAACAAAAGGACATTAACGCAGATCCCTTCATTACTTTGAGTATAATGACCCTCCCTCTCCCCGCAGCCCACCGCCTCATCCGTACGACCCGGCAACCAAACGAATTTGCAGGGGTTTAGTGGCAGGGCATATCCTTCAGATGCATCACGGCTCCATCCAGACATCGTCAGATGAAGAGCTGAGGTGTCATCGTCGGTAATTAATCCTTTGACATTTTGGGAGTTTTCAGTTCCTGGAGCCGGTCGCAGCTTCGCTTTTCATACGTTCAGACTCAGCCTATTTATAACATGAGTGTTTACTGAGTACATATTTACCTGTCACTAGGCTGTATAGAAACGGGTTGCAGATGAGTGTTTAGCAAACATAATTAACTGCAAAGGTTGCATAGAACTAACTTTAGAAGGCTAATGTATGAATCGTTGCGACTGAATATTAACAGAGGTATATATGGAATATGGTCCTACATATATGACATGATATGATCTTAACTGGGAACAATACAACTCAATGTTCCTCAATTTACAAAGTGTTATGTTACTAACACCAGACTGACAGGTGGGAAATGTGATGCGCAGTTAATGTTTTTTATGTTTGAATCTTTTTCACGGCTCTTTATACATCCATGGTAGCAGTGGTGTTCATTCAGACAGGCCGTTTGGAGGTTTACAGAATGGACAGATATTTGACAAAAAGAAAAACAGACGATGCTTCGGAGACGAACAAGACGAACAACGTGCTCATCTGACAGTAATCAAAAGTACAAATATGATGAAGTAGGCTGCGCCGAGTAGTTCGAAGCTTCATTCATAACGTTGTCAGTATAGTTGTCAATACATTGGTCTATTAAATATTATTATTATAATAAATATGTCTTCCTCCAAAGGGGGGAATGACCACTGACTTAGCGTCAGTTAGGTTAGCATAATCAGATATTTCATTTTAATCTATGAATAATGCTCACAATTTCACCATGTACAATATGCATCAGAATAGTTCTACTAAGGCACCTACTACCAAGGCGTGATAGTTCAGTTACATTTATTGCTTGGCCGCCTATAAAACATTGACGGCTTGCGATTGGACGGCGTACATACAGTATTTTTCCTAAAGCAGCCAATTTACACATTTACTTTATAGACATTTCCTAAGTTTTAATGGTGCAACCTGAATGAGTAGATCACCAGTTTGAAATTAGATAGTTAATAACTTAGAAAGGATGTTACACTCATACGTTAGTGATGGATTTATGAATAGCTGGTGCAAGCCAGTGACCTCAGTGTCCAAGCAATAAATCTACAATCAGCCTTATGCCAAAGGTAAAGCTGGAATCCCAATAAGCACCTCCAGATTATTCTTAAAGTACCACTTCTTCATTTTTAATAAAGCACTGGAATCCAAGTTCAAGTCCATAATTTGCTTTTGGCAGCCGAGGCCCTTCAATATTGAAACCACACAGACTTTACTTTTTGCAAACACACCGAGTACATTATTGATCACCTCGAAGGCAAATATTAGAGAGACATGAAGCAAAGTTTCTCATTACAGCGCTCAGTTCGTTGAATGTAATTACCACGGACGCTTGAGAAGTTATGCAGCAGTTAAGCCAAGTTGCGTAACGCGAGCTCGGTTCTGACACGGCGCGGGCGCTGCAGGTATCCACGTAGAGAAAATGATTACTCTGCTGTATCTGTTCTAACCAGCGGTCACGTTCAGAACAAGCCCTGCCGCTGAGTAATTAATGAATGAGTGAGCTTAATGAGCAGAGGTGAGCACTTCAGATGTGAATCATGTCTTCACATACTAATGATGTGGGAGTTCATTACAATAATAAGTTCATCAGTTCTTGAATCATGCTCCAGTTACGGGGGAGGAGATTTAAAAATGTGAATAGAGCGCTGAGACAGGACGCTCTTCAAGCCAATCCAATATTTGAACTAGTTGTATGAATATTTGATCTGTAGAAGAAGTAGTGAGTGATGTGTGGGTGGAAAGGCAGGCCAGGTTTTTATTCTATTTATTGTTTAATCTCTTTTAACAGTCACTGTCACTGAAATCAGAGATGACACAAAGTATAAACTGTTTCATGATAAAGCTTCTTATTCAACTAACAGAGAATTAGAGAAGTAAATATATGTTTGGAGAATCTCCTGATTTAACTCGTTAACTACTCTGATTGATCGGAGTTTATCTGAGGATCATTTTAAAGCTCGGACTTTTCTTTTCTTTCTTTTTTCTTTTGTGATGAGCCAGCCAACATATCGGGCTGCAGTGCGTCTGTGTCCTAATCCTCTCGTACTAACCTTTCTCTCTCTCGCCGAGTCAGCCAAAGCTCAAAATCTCCGATGATAACCTGTTATAGCTCGGACCAAAGTGCTGCGGAGCTGCATGGTTACCTGCACGACGGCTCATTGATGATGCTTTGAAATTTAAGTGACACCCAATAAAAGGTATTTTTGGGTCCTTGAGGGTATTCTTGTTGTTGTCAGTAACTGTTTCTTTCAAGGAGATAGTTCACATTTACAACATTGTTTGTAGAAAATACCATGGTTAAAAATGAGATTTTGGCTTTTTCACTCTGGCATGTCTCTCCTGAGTTCCTCCCTAATAAACTACTCAGAGACCGAGCTCATCTTTATTTAGGCTCGACCGTAACGGTGGAGGGAGGATGTGGAGATAGAGAGAGAGAGAGCAAGGTAGAGGACTGGAGTGCCCTCGTGGTCCCAGACACAGATGGACAAGATGAGAGGGGAACACAAGCACAGCTGAGGCCGTGCAGCATGGAGTATTATAAGACCAGGAATCAGTGAGCCCGGCTCTGCGCTGATGACACTGGCTTTACTGCCACTCAGTCATTCGCCGCTCTCACCAGGAACCCCGGGGACGCCGCTCGTCTAGCACAGTTGCATCAAGATTAAAGGCACTTTTCCCCTCTAAGATCAAAAGTTTGCGGGGCTATATGCCAAAAGTGTCTCCAGCGGAGTTCTGATGATACAAAAAAAGTACACAAATGCCCAAAGCCATTAGCATTAGCAACGGGGAAATGAAACTCAACTCAAAGCATATGAAAATGACGTGCATGTTCTGATGGACTGCTTAGACCTATTTTGACTGCCTTCCTTTATGAAATCCCTTAAGCCTTGTGCATAAAAATAATGTTTTCTCAGAACCTCGGACAATGAATTTAATCCTTTAATGGGGATAGATAAGTGTAAATGTGTCCATTCAGACATAAACTCCCGTCAGTCCGACTCCCGTCCTGCTTGTTGTGTCGGCTGAGTGTAACCACTAAATGCCCAAAAAGGAAAATGGAAAAAATTGTCAAAAGTTATCTCTGTGGCTTCACACTCCCTGTGAGATGAAGCACAAAGCATACTCTACCTGAACTCTGCGGAGTACAGAAAGGCTAGTAATCTTCCACTGGGGCTTCAGAGGGGAGGAAGAGAAAGCACACAATAGCATCATCCACTTCTGATCCATTTTGTGAGGCGAGAAGAATGAGAAAAGAAAATGAATACAGAGCCTTGGCCTCGGCCTCAACGAGGGAATGCGGGTAATGGAAAAAGAAGCCGACAAACAGCCCGACAACAAAGAAATTCCACTGCTGTGGGTTTATGTGAAACTTAGTGCACGTAATGCTAATGGTACGTGCATCCAACGGTTCGTATGCTTCCTTACAAAACATTATTCCTCATTTCTCAGTTTTCCTACAAATATTCAGCAACTCGTGACACACAAGTACATTTCTGCTCCAGTCTTTTCAAAATGAAACTACTTAGTTAGGTCTCGGCAACAAAACTACTTAGTAAGGTTTAGGCAACAAAACTGCGTAGTTAGGTTTAGGCAAGAAAACTACTTAGTTAGGTCTCGGCAACAAAACTACTTAGTAAGGTTTAGGCAACAATACTGCGTAGTTAGGTTTTTGGAAAAGATTGCGGTTTGGTTGAAATAACACCAGAAGTGGCGTAACTTAAGTACGAAGCTATGTGACCAATAAATCAATGTGGACTTCTGGTTTCACACGGGACACAAACTTTAGTACAAACACCGGTCTCTCCTGGGCGAAAGGCCGCTGTGTTTTGACCCGCTCATCCAGCATTACCTCCTCCAAACGCAGCGTTCGTCGCTCTTTACTAACTGGTTTACAATTAAGTGGATTACATGCAAATTGATTTTGTGGGATATATACGATTACAGTGCGTTACTCTTTCGTAGGTAGGCTACAACTACGAACGGTGTCTGAGAACAGGAAGTTGATTATATGCTGCAAAATATGAGATTCTTTGAAGCTGATCATTATCGGATGATTAATTGACATTATATGAGCATGCAGCGCTGCAGAAGTTATTTAAATCCATAATAGTCCGTCAAATAAAGAGAATAATCAGGACGGATTGAAAGAGTAGTTCAGTCCTCTCCTCCTTCACCACATCAGCTTCCTCTCCTGCCATAGAGGTAACTTTCAGGTAGGCAACACAGAACAAAGTATTTCCACAGACCTGAGCTGGTTTCCAAGGTAACAGCGAGCGGGGCCCCCTTTGGATCGAATGGCTAATTTCCACACCTGTACCCTCACCGCCCGCGACTGCAGAGCTATGTATATTTCAGCACGCTTTATGGCTGCTTGCCCGAAGCGATCGGCGGCGGCGACAGAGGTGACCACGGCGAAGAGGCCGAAACACCGGAACAGCACACAGCCGCCTCATTAGTAGTATCACACCGATGCTGGATGTGTCTTTCCTTGGCCTGCCATCTCTCTGTGTATTATGTCATCCTGTTCTTGTTCTTCCTTTCTCTTTCACACCATAATCCTCAGTGTCACTGTGTTCCTCACCTCCTCCCTTTCCTATTTCACCCCATCTCCCATCGCGCTCTGTGATTCAAACTGTCCTCAGGTGGCTCTTTTCATCCCTATCAGTCTGTCAGTTTATCAAGCCTGACTGCCCCCCCAATCTCCCCGTATATAATTAGTACACTGTCCTGCAGGAGTTATCTGACACCAGCTGTTTCCACTTTCAAAGTTTACCAAATTTAAGAAGCCCATCTAATTGATCTGATCGGCCACTTGAACCAATTTGACCCATCGCAATTTGAATTTTCCTATTTTTTTGAAGCCCCAGTAAACTTTAAGATGCTAAATACGGGACTGGGAGCATTTCAACATCTCTCAACACGGCGACAACGAGCCGGCGGTTCGCAGCTAACGGTGCTAATATCGCTAATATGGATGTCACGGTGAGGAGATTCTCAAACTTGTGATAACACCGGTGTTACCGATTACATTTTCTACAAGAAAAGGTGGTGCTCATTATATGTAGAGCGCTTACTCTGATCTTTAACGTCGGGTGGCGGTGTGTCGGACCTCTCTGGTCCAGCTTTCACTGCGACAACACTGACTCCTGCTGCTCTGAGCTGAGACACTTTCACTTTCACATTGTAGCGTCCGTTGTCCGACTATGTATAGATAAGACGCCACTGATTCAAAAATTACAAGTAATGTAATCGATGTATGCCCCAACACCATGTAACACCATGTAACACCATCTAACACCATCTAACACCATCTAACACCATGTAACACCATCTAACACCGTCTAACACCATCTAACACCATGTAACACCATCTAACACCATGTACCATCTAACACCATCTAACACCATCTAACACCATGTAACACCATCTAACACCATGTAACACCGTCTAACACCATCTAACACCATGTAACACCATCTAACACCATGTACCATCTAACACCATCTAACACCATCTAACACCATGTAACACCATCTAACACCATGTAACACCATCTAACACCATCTAACACCATGTAACACCATCTAACACCATGTAACACCATCTAACACCGTCTAACACCATCTAACACCATGTAACACCATCTAACACCGTCTACTGCGGCAAGCCTAATCGCTAACAGTACAAACAACAGCAACAGTGCTGACAGAGATAACAGTGTTTACCTGAGGGGGAACCGGCTATTTAAGTATTTATTTATGGTATGATAAAGTCATGATTACAAAGCAACAATTAAAGTGAAAGTTCTAAAAACATTATCAGGTATTATTTATTAAGAGTTAAAGGGACTGTTTGTCAGAATCATAAATGTCTTGTTAACAGCTTCACCTGTGTCCGTTAAGTCAACTAGAGTCAGCGTCCTGTTGCTGGCGCTTGTGCTCGCTCTACATAGACATGAAGGAGCATCGCTCAACACAGTGAGGAGACACACGTCAGCTAAAAGCACAATATCACTCTATATTTCAGCTGCTTGGCAGTAATGTTAGCTGACCAGACCAAGGTCTCTCCATGAATCAATGCTGATCCTAGTGTTGGCTTTTCCCGCCTCAGCCTCCCGACCGCGGCCGGAGGGAACGGGGGAGACGCCGGAGTTTTGGTCGGAGACGATAACGTTTCTCTCTGCGGAGCCCCGTCACTTCACAAGACACGGGAAACCTCTGTTGGTCTGGAGGAGCTGCAGCAGTTATTTCTGCACAAACGTCCACTGAACATTCACTAGATATTCTCAGAGCTAAACTAACTCTTCTGCAGTGTGGAGTGAGCAGCATGCACGGGAGAGGTGGAGAGAGAGAGAGAGAAGGAGCGTGGTGTGTGAGTGAAAGCAGGCAGAGGAGCAGAGTACAGCAGAGACTCCGGTCCTGGAGACCAAAGCTACGGTCTCCTCCGCGTCCTCCGACCGCGGCCAACACTGTTTAACAGACGAGCTAGATACAACCAAGAGGTTTTGGTGCTTCACTGTAGTTTGTGTTGGAGTCTGAGTCTGAACAGCGTAGACACACGCGAGCGACCATGGGAAACCGACCAGCAATGAGTTATACGTGTAAGAAGTTACAAACAGTCCCTTTAACAGTTAATTTTCTATATGTGGTGGTTTGATCATGTTTGATTGACAGAGGCCTGCAGAGTAACATAAACTAGAAAGATGCACTCAGTAGAGTGCAGATCTCGGCCAGGTGTGTCTACAACGACCACTGCTGTACATTTTGATTGAATGAATACAACCCACAACTGGCTCCCCCCCCCCCTGCGAGCATATCTGAAGTGTTTTTCACTCACACGTTTCACACAACAGATCATTCGATGTCTGCCCCGGCTCTCTGCCTCTCCGCTCCGTCTCACAGGCGTAACCACGACTTTACTCAGGCTTCAATTCTACTGAGCAAACTGCCCCCCCCCCCCCCCCCCCCGCTGTGTCTCTGGGCGCAGAGTAGCGGCTGAGAGGCAGCGATGCACTCAGCCGTCTCATGATCCTCCTGGCTGAGATAAAAACCCCACAACTGTCATCACTTTTCAAATGTTGCTAAACCCTAATTGGTGCAAGGACGTATATGGCATCACCTTTTTCCCACTCCAGCCAGCAGGGGGCGACTCCTCTGCTTCTATAGAAGTCAATGATGAAGAGTCTTTAAACCTGCATCCTGTCTAGCAGCCAGCAGGGGGCGACTCCTCTGCTTCTATAGAAGTCAATGATGAAGAGTCTTTAAACCTGCATCCTGTCTAGCAGCCAGCAGGGGGCGACTCCTCTGCTTCTATAGAAGTCAATGATGAAGAGTCTTAAACCTGCATCCTGTCTAGCAGCCAGCAGGGGGCGACTCCTCTGCTTCTATAGAAGTCTGATAGAAGATGAGCTTCTACTTCTCTCTTGATTTATGACCTCAGTAAACATTGTAAACATGAGTTTATGTTTCAAGTCTTCTTCAGTACAGCATGATGTTCATTTAGTAAATGATGGTCCCATTTAGAGTCAGATAGACCATAAAGCAGGGGATGCTTTAGGGCGGGGCTACCTGCTGATTGACAGGTCGCTACCACGGCGTTGTCCGGTCTGGGAGTTGTCCGTGTTTTCGTCTTACAACTTTAACCCTTTAATCACAGTTTGTTTACAGTTTATGAAAGTTAATTGTAACATGTTGGTTGCATAAAAATGTCTAATTCAGCGTTCGGTTGTACTTAGCTCCGCCCTCTGCTCTCACTTTTGGGTGCCAAAAACCAAGATGGAGACGACCAAAAACCAAGATGGAGACGACCAAAAACCAAGATGATGACGGACAAAATACCGAATTTGAGGCGTCAAAATGTCTTCAGTACAGTCTATGTGTGGTATCCGTACTTTCACTCAGTACTAGTAGTAAGGATCTGAATCCTCCTCCACCACTGAGAACAAGAAGCTGATTGAGACAATACCCTTTCAGGGCCTTTCATTGTGAATGAGTTTAGTCAGAAGTTGTGGCGTTTCACTGTGGAGCGTCTCTGTTTAACTTTCCTCAGGTCGAGTCCCCGTCCTCCCAGGGCCGGTCCACAAACAGTCTAATGGCATTGCTGACATTGTAATTTGTGTGCATCCTGATGACTTGTTGCCCCGAGCTATTTGCAGTTTCCCAGCGAGCCCGGTGAAGGTCAGCGTGGTATCACAGCAGACGATAAAGACACACTCAATTGCTCGGACAATTGACAGTTGACACACACACACACGCAGACACAAAGCCCGCTGCGTGCACTGTGTGCACTGTGTGCACTGCGTGCACTGCGTGCACTGCGTGCACTGTGTGTAGACTGTATCTTTTCCAAATATTGCTCTCTTCTCTTCACATTGACACGGAGCACATCAGTGGGTTGTTTTTCCCTCCGGCACATGGAATGTATTTTCCGTATCAGAGAGTATTTAAGGGTCCTCTCGTTCGTCTGACACATTGGTAACACGCTTTTAAGAGTGCGAAGCATATTCGTTATCTTGTTGGCTGTTAGCAGCATTGTTGAGACGCTGTAAATTGGCTTTTATCATCCTGAATATGGAGAGTCAGTCAAAGTGATGTAACAGTCCGATAAATCACTGCACCACACATCCGGATGTTTAAACGGATGCATCTGCGGTTGTTGGAAATGAGAGAGTGCAATGATCTTCAGAACAAGGCTGCTAACACTCTTCAATACTTATTAAACTCCTACTGCTCGGAGTTTAGAAAACATTTCCTGACATTTCTCTGTTGTGATTTACACCTAGAACATCCGTCGGCAACCTTTACTATCAAAAACAAAAAAAGATCTGGATGGAGGCGCAAAACATGTGATCATTGTGATGAAGGTAACACAGTTTATAGTCTAAGTATATAGTATATAAGTCTAATGCAGTGAGGGCCAAAGAGACAATGTACTACGGAGTATTAGGGCCACATTGAGGGAAAAACATCTGAGATTTACACAATAAAGTCATAACTTAACGAGAAAAAAAGTCGTAATATTACGAGAATAAAGTCATAACTTTACAAGAAAAAAAGAAAATAACACGTAAAATTACTACTTTATAATATTAAGACTATTCTCTAGATCTCAGATTTATTTTTTCCTTCAATGTGGCCCTAATACTCCGTCGTACCGTCGTACCATAGACCTACAACAATGATCAATAAAAATGTAAACAAAAGAACAGTTATTCATTTCCATGTTTATAACTCCACAGGGAGCCTCTGGAGAGGAGCTGAAGAGACGCAGGTTGCTGACCGCTGATCTAGGAGATCCAAACTCAGCCATTACACACGACTAGATGCTCCTCAGGCAAGAAGGAGTTTATATGGAAGTGCTCGGGTCAAAACTAATCTCATATGGTAGTTTTCTTTTATGTTAAATATTCAAGCAGGCTAATTTAGATTAGGAACATAAAGAGCAAATTAAGAACACAGAGGCCAAAGTGACAGATGGAAAATTATCACAGCCATAATGATGAAACTTTTCTAGTTTAACCGTGGTGTAATCTCCATATTCTGCATGCGCTCCGTGTCCTCTGGATCAAAACAGACACACCCTTGCCTCGGTCTTCACTGAGTTTAAACCCAAAATCTGTTCTGTACGAGGAAACAATCTGTTACTCATCAACAACTTTCTACTTTCTCTTTGTTCAGTATATACCACGGAACATAAACCTTTGTCTGAGTACATTTGACACCTTTCTTATACATTTACAACGACTTATTTTGCAAGTTGAGTAAAACCCCATCCTGCTTGTTATGGGCAGATTCTGTTCGGCCCGCGGACGCATTACAAGCAGCTGCTCGCTGTGAAAGGTTTTGATGAATCCCACAATCAACTGGCTTTCATGTTAAACACCTTCTCAACCACTGTGAGATTAGAATTCTTCTCAGCCCCCCTTCAATTATTCATTGAATCTGGACGGACCTGAAAGGCACCGAGTGTGATAAAAAAGGCTGTTTGGAACATTTTGTGAGATCCGTTCCACCTGTTAAAATATCCACACCTATTTCTTTTTTTCTATTTTAAAGGGTCTTTATTGCTTAATGATCTCACATTATGTGGCTGTGATGCAATTCCTCACAAACCTTGGTGCTGTTTTACAGAAATAGACCCTAAGAGTACTCCCGAGGGCTCGGGAATTAAACTAGACACTCGTATGCCTGATTTATGCTCTTGTGGCTGTGTGCGTTCTGTGCAGGCATCTCTCGGCAACGCCAGGAATACATATTACTGCGGCGGATTGTACATAGCATGTCATTTCTTTTTGATTTGGACCCATGGTTTTCAAATCCTTTGCTTTCCTTTGTCCTTTGATTTATGTGATAGACATGATTCAATAGTTCCATATCCAAGTATCAGCCCAACACAACTCCATGGCGTTCACACTGGCTTTTCTATTCAGGCTAAAGGCCTATTTTATCACGGCATCAAGAAAATGCTGAGTTGCTGCCCTTTTCTTGACTCAGATTGATTTTAGTGATACTATTTACAGGTTTGCCTCAACGTGCACCTTGTCTAAACTTGACCCCTGTATGACTCAGCCCTGAGGTATGTCACTAATCATTGTACCTTATACAGCATGGTAGGATGGTCATCCCTCACTCTGCAGAGGATACAACACTGGAACACTTTAGTCTGTAAGATCATCGCTGGCAAACTTCTGACTTACTGAAGCCGGAAGTTTGTAATTCTCCAAAACAGTTATAATCTAAGGTCACGTAAATGGCTTCAGTTTAAAGTTCCTTCTATCAGTACAGAAGCTGGCAAAACAAGCCTGATCCACTACTGTCCTGGTCCTGGTCCTGGTCCTAGTCCTTGTGGAGGCAATTTCTGTGAAGAAGGACTCGAAAATCAAGAGAGTCTTTTAAAGGTTTAATAAACACTTGCAAGTGGGCAAACAACCATCAACATAAATGTTCAGGGCTGAGAGCCCTGAGTCTCTCCGTTTCGCGACATTTATACCCTTGCGTGTATGCTCACAGTCGTATATCTCACATTGTCTGTCTCGGATGACACTTCTGTCCTTTTTAGGGTTACTTGTCCTCAAATAGGCGCTACAAGTTCGTTGACTAGGCATGCAACACCAAAACAAAAATAGGCTTTAAGGGCAATGAGTGTCACCTGTCATGACCTTAGGAATGTGCAGACTGTTTCTATTTTTCCAGCACAGTCCTAGTCCTGGAACGATCTGCAGGCCAAGCTTCAACATGAGACCCTCATCTCTTTAAATGATTTCAAACATAGAATAAAGGAAGTGGTCACTGCTGGCTGCAGTTGTTTAGTTTAAATAGTAAACCCATGAGCAACATGCTGCCCTGTTAACGCTCTGTATGATGATGTCATGTATTTTGTCGTATCTATTGTTGCTGTCGTGATTCAATGTTGTCTTTATGTGTTGGATGCTGCTGTTTGACCCTGTGTTGGCTAGGTCTCATTTGTAAAAGAGGTTTTAATCTCAATGTGACTTCCTAGTTAAATAAAGGTTATGATGATGGCTGGAAAAGAAAATATGGAAGAGTTGGAGGATGATGAGGAGGAGCTCCCGTGCCTAGAATAAATAAGGTTTGTAACAGATGTGAGGTATTTGATTTACATTTACATTTTTCAGGAGGTGCGTCTCTGTACGAGCTTCTCAAACCATCTCTGCGACTTTCTACGAGCTTCTCAAACCATCTCTGTGGCTTTCTACGACCTTCTCAAACCATCTCTGTGGCTTTCTACGACCTTCTCAAACCATCTCTGTGGCTTTCTACGACCTTCTCAAACCATCTCTGTGGCTTTCTACGAGCTTCTCGAACCATCTCTGTGGCTCTCTACGAGCTTCTCGAATCATCTCTGTGGCTTTCTACGACCTTCTCAAACCATCTCTGTGGCTCTCTACGAGCTTCTCGAACCATCTCTGTGGCTTTCTACGACCTTCTCAAACCATCTCTGTGGCTCTCTACGAGCTTCTCGAACCATCTCTGTGGCTCTCTACGAGCTTCTCGAACCATCTCTGTGGCTCTCTCTACGAGCTTCTCAAACCATCTCTGCGTCTCAGCAGGAGCTCTGCGCCAGCTTTTCCACAGAAGTATAAATCAGGTATCACACTGCACAGATAGAAGGATAATGGAAATCCAGTATGTATCACATGTCAGGTGGTAGAAGTCAGAAGAACAGACACGCTCTGTGATTTTCTAACTGTAGCGATGAGTCAACACGTGAATGAAATTTATTTTTCAGTGATTCTCTTACAACAATGCTTTTCCTCTTTAGGGAAAAGTCAGCACCCCTCACTCCTTTCATACCCCCCCCCAAACATCTTAACACCTGTCAGTTCAGACTCATAATCAATAGAGAATCACAAAAAACTAACTTTGCACATTTCTCTGTTGGCGTAAAAATGCCAATCTTTAAAAAAAAGTAAATAAATCTTGTCATTCCGTGTGACAGAAATGTATCCGGTACACAAACATGCGTGACATTAGGTGTCCCCTCATTGGCATTGTAATTCAGGATGAATCGTAGCCGCTTCCACATCTGCCTTGAATGGTTTCAAAGCACAGCGCGGTGTTATAAAGGCTGTATCATCTGACAACACACAGGCACTCACACGTTGACCAGGAGGTCTTGCTTTCTTCCAAACGTGCACTCTTCACTCTTTCACACAGAAATTCAATAACCGAGGTCAGGTAATGGCTGCTTTCATGTTTTAAAATCACTGTTTGTTGGTGGTGTGTAACCATGTGGAATAAAGCATTCGCTAAAGGTGTGGATATGATACAGGGTGCTGATCAGACATGGCTGTGTACCAGGTGCATTTACTTATGCAGGGATTGTAATTGCAAAGGGTTGTGGAGACAGGGTAGAGAATACAGCAATCTAAGCAGGTGAATTGGCAGCTTTGCCACGGCTATGCTGAGCAGACTGCTAAATAAGGTTTTCTGTTGTCCAGAGAAAGAGCCGGGACCGTGGCAAGGGGAGAGAGAGAGGGAGGGAGAGAGAGAGAGAGAGAGAGAGAGAGAAGGGAGGCTGAGGAGGAGCAAGGGCAACCGAGGTAGGCAGAGAATGAGCGAGGGAGATAGAGAGACTGGGAGGGAGAGGAGGGAGAGAGAGACCGAGGGGAAGATAGACGGCGAGCACGGAGGAGTGAGGACAATGGAGGGTAAAGGGGGGGGGGGGGGGGGGGGGGGGGGGGGGGGGGGGGGGGGGGGGGGGACGAGCACCTTAGAAAATCAAGCAGCCAGTCTATTCCCCGGAGAGGCAACAGGGCCGGCTGTGGCTGACTGATCCAGTGCTGCGCTGCACTGTGTGAAAGGGGCCAATAACAGGCTGAGTAATGGGATTGTGCCACTGCAGATTGTGTGTGAACAGGTTGGGTCCTTGGGTGTTCCCGCACGTCAGGTTAGCACTGGCCTGAATAAGACCGGACTGAACCAGAGCCAAGCCTTGCCTGTTGTGCTCAATATCTACTGGCTCAACCATTTGAGTTTTAAAGGATGAGGCTGGGGGCTATTCTATATTTTTCTTAGTGTTAACAAACGCCCCCCTGAAAAGATCAAATCCAACAATGAAGCGATCCGACTAACCAGTATTACCTGATGGAGCTTATTCCTCTGTGCCGTAGAGCTCCTTTCATGTCAAAATACCAACAACTAAGAACCCATCAGTGAGCCGTTGTTGGACTGGGTGACATGTTCCTAGTGGCTGTGGCTCAGAGGGGAGAGCGGGTCGTCCAACAAACACAGGACTTTCAACCAGGAGACCGGTCTTTGAGACCGCTGTTACTGTCCTTTGAGTTATTTTGACTTTACGTTACGTTTGTGATGTGTTTTCCATACTTCTATTACGTTGTTTCCGTACGTATTTAACTTATCTTACGTACTTACTAGGGATGCACCGATACCACTCTGTTTCAGACCGAGTACAAGTACTTACATTTGGGTACTCACCGATACCGAGTACCGATACGAGTACTTCTCTGTGTCTAAAGACCCTCGTTAACAGCCAGCTGGAGGGTGTGAGCGACACACGGCAGGCTGGGGAGTCCCACATACGAGGCGGTGCGCCGCCACCGGCTCTAGGTCGGCTTGGGAAGGCTCGGGGCGAAGGTGGCTCACGGGCGCAGCTTAACAGCGCTCCCCGCCCGGACCTCACCGCACTGTGGACAGAGGGCTCGCTGCTCCCTCTCTCCACCACCGTAAAGTGGTATCGGTGCCGTTTTGCAAGTACGAGTACATGAGCACAGTATCGGACCCGATACCCGATACTGGTATCGGTATCGGTGCATCCCTAGTACCTAGGTACCTTATTTTAAGGTCAACCATGATGTTTTTCTAACTAACTGCAGCCGTTACAGTAGTTTTGTTGCGTGGCGTAAAAAGAGAGAGTGAAAAGAGGCGCACAACTGACACGGGAACAACACGGGAACAACACGGGAACATACGTTTTCATGACACATTGAATGTTCTTGTAATGTCGTGCTCTTTCCCACGAGATCGGTGTCATAATTCTGCGTTATACACGGCACGCTAGCTTCCTTAGCGGAGAGAGCAGCAGCAGCCTGATCGACTGAGGGAAAGTCACACTGGACATCTGAGTTGAAATAATTCTGTCACACATAATGTGAAATCTGAATTTGAAGAAATCATTACAAACCGTCCCCCCCCATGTGACTGTCTGTTTCTGTGTGTGTCAGCCTGTCTTAAGGGATAAGATCATCTTCTGAAGTGAGTCAATGGACCTCCATGTTGATGTGCGGTTTAGTTACTGTAGTTCACACAATGTCAGTCCGGATTAGAGCCACCACCGCTCAACGCCCCACACCCCCGCTTTGAAGCCCTCTTGCTCCACATCCTGCTGGTGCTTTAGCTCACATTTAGCACGTCCCATTGCATTAGTCTCACTCTGTCTCTCACCTTGTGGCTGAGCCCGAGCTGCTGCTGCCCGGCCATTTCCATTTCCTCGTTGCTTCTTTGATGTTTGTCCATCACGTCGTCCGTGTCAGAGTGCAGGAGTTAATTGTGCCGATGCGATTTTAGCGCCGCGTACCGCTGAGATCAGTGAATTCATTTAGTACTTATAGGTGTTGCTAATGCTTGGCTCGAAGCACAGATGAAGACGGTGGCGTACAAACAGCCTAACAAGATGAGTGCGTTGCCAAATGTATAGCTGTGTGCCATTTCTACACCAACACAAACTGCATTCTCGGTTCCAGATGATGAGTCAGAGGCAATACAAAATGAGGATTCTTTTTTTTTTGTGAAATGTTAGCAGTGTTGATTTAAGATTATTCAAATGAAACTTCCCACTTGCATGTTGAAAGGAGAATAATTCATCGGCTAGTCACCAAAGCCGTGATTACTGCTTGTATTCTGCTTTGAAACTGGTGTAACGATCTGTCTGTGGAGGAAGAGTCTCTGGCTCTTTCTGTTGGGGACTGCAGAGAGCACTAGAACTCCTTTAAAACACCACCATTTCTCCACCAGATTTCAAGCCTCTGACATCTCATTACTTTGGATTAACTAGTCACAAGTGCCACCTCTGACAGCGCTGAGGGGGCTACAGATGATGGCCTAAGGGTTTATTCATACCCTGTGGCACTATGCTGTCCTACCCTGCCAAGGTACTGAGGGATGGAGTGGAGCAAGTGAACACAAGAGTTTAAGTCTGATTTCAACTTGACCTTGAGCTTCTTGTTTGGAATATTTGTATTCCCTTTGATTTCCTTTTTCCTGTTCGCAGGTAACGGCAGAGTCGTTCATAGAGACTTTCTCTGTGCTTAACATTTCATTCTACCAAAGATATGTAATCTGTGTGGAGAAAAGTGGAACGCCGTATGAGATGAGATATAAATAAGATTTAGCTGAATACAGAAGAAAGCGGAGAAACAGATTAAGTTAACAGATCCACTCAATGCTCCGTGTGAATTACTGTAAAGAAACCGTGAATTGGGAACTTCCTGAAAAACGGCAACGTTCAGTCATCATCTCACGCTGAACTCACACCAGGCAGCTGCTTTCAGCGATAACGCTCAGATAAACCTGCCAAGCACTAATCGGCAGACAGACACACAGTTAGCCGGTGAACCTAGTGGAGCATTTAGAGGCTTACAAGCCAGACATTTCCCCTCGGGAGTGTGTGGAGACCAAAACAGAGCTACAAGGGGAGGGGATATTGGACTTACAGGAGGCCAGAAACACAACCCCAAATAAATGTTGCTCTGCATCTGCTGGATGTGTAAAAGGCAACTGTTCGCTAAAACAACACAGTATGTCAAAGTTGTGCTTACAGCCTGTTTTGCTGCCCCCATGTGGCCAAAACAATGAACTAATGCAGGTTTAAAGGAGCTCTCTCCAAACTTTTACACATCTACTGTTTAGTAGACAGGAGGAGGACGACAGCCTGTGGAAACAGCCATATAGCCGACGAGTAAAGACCAAGACCAGACTCAAGACCAAGTAAAAAAATAAATATAAAAACATAAATCAAAGCGGTAAACACCCACAGAATAAATCTAGAGGTCTGGACTACGAAGCAGGATTTAGGGTTAGCGAGGTAACTTCAGGGTTTTCAGTCCTACCAAGGTGGATCACTTCTTACCGGGGTAGATCGCCATGGTAACTGATGCTGAACAGCTGACCTGCTCCGGAACAGGTTATGTTCCAGATAAGAGATCAGCTTGTATAAGTAGATCGTATGGTAATATTACACAAATATGAAGAAGTTACCTTCATAATCAGACTAAAAACAACACAGTTTAAACTGACAGATGCCGGAAGGACAGCTGGATTTATGCCGGGGGTGTTTTTAGATTTATTTTTTTTACTTGGTCTTGAGTCCGTTTCACACCGCCGGAGACGGGATGCAGCTGAAAGAAGGTTGAAACAGTCACACGCCGTGTTGTAACTAATGGATATAATGAGGTGTAATCCATCCGTCCTTTACATTTATTAATGCTATTTATATCTATAAGACTATATCTGACTTTTGAGTGTTCCGTTAAATTAATCTGTCTGTTAATTTACACATTCACACATCTGGAGTTTTTTCTTTCACCAGCTTCTTCGTATTTGTCTGATATAGTTTGCTCTTCCTTTGATAAACGTGCCTCTCTGCCTGTCTGCCTGTCTGTCTGTGGACTTGTCCATGTCTGTGATTGGTCTGTAGACTTGTCCGTGTCTGTGATTGGTCAGATGCTGCAAATATTTATGTGAACGAGCTCATAGCTAGATTGAGAAACCCTGGGTTGATTTACCGAGTTGATAACCAGCGTCGTAGGACTGTTTAGCGTGATCTCGGTTGTTAAACCAGATAAGGAGAAGATACCCAGGGTATGTTGAACTGGCTTCGTAGTACAGACCTCAGCTGTCCTTCCTGCATCTGTCAGTTTAAACTGAGTTGTTTTTAGTCTGATTATGATTTAAACTTCTTCATATGTGTGTAATATTATCATACGATCTGCTCACGAGCTCTGATTGGTCAGTAGGAGGTGCTTTTAGACGAGTTGATCTCTTATCTGGAACATAATCTGCTCTGGTGCAGGTCAGCTGTTCAGCATCAGTTACCATGGCGATCTACCTGGTAAGAAGTGATCCACCATCTAGGACTGAAAACCCTGAAGTTACCTCACTAAACCCAAATCCTGCTTCGTAGTCCAGGTCTCTGGCCCTCGCTGAATCAATCTATTCTATCTATAAATCTGTCTCCCGTAAGTCACACGACTGAATGGAAGTGCAATACGACTGGAAGTTGCTGAAGCTCTGTTTTAATTGGAAGCATCACTTTACATTCAGTCAGAATGGAGGCTGAAAGAAGTCATTGTAGTAAAATGACATATGTATATGTATATCCACGCTGCAGTGGGCTGCTACTGTATTGAGGAGGGGAAGTGTGACTCCAGCCAGCCGGAGTCGATGGTAATTAGACTGGTAGGTGGATACATTTCATTATGCCCAGAGAAAGACGTGGCTAAGCCCTGTGTCTCCCACCCCCACCCCCATAATCCTTCCACTGTGCTGCCCATTATGACTCAGCCCCCCAATCCGCTATACTGAAAGTCATCACTTTTGTCCCGCCACAGTGGGCCAGACGGGCCAGGTCGCCCCGCGGCTCGCTGACACCAGCCCCCCCGTCTCTGGTGACCGGAGTCGCCTCAGCACAGAGCCCACGTTTCCTCCGCTCAGGTTGAATAGGGCTGGAGGGAGCGCCATTTAGTTCCCCTTGTTTAAAGATAAGATAAGGCTAACGACTGTAATAGCTCCTCAGGGAAATAGATACTCAGGATAATAGAGATCCACTGTTCCTATCAGTCCAGGTATATTGGACAGAGCAGAGGCTTTTTGGCTGGAGGAAAAAAAGCACTGATGAGCTCTGCTTTGCATTACAAGTCTCAATAATGACTGCGATATATCAACTCTTATCCAACACAGCAAGGAGATATCACTCCCTAACCCTTTTGATTTCTGTTCCTGACCATCACTCAGCGCTCTCTGGTCATTTAAGTTTTGCTCCTTGAAGGAAGAAATGTAAAAAGACAAATGATGAAACTTCTTTTTGTGTGTGTAAGCTTTATTTCAGTCCAAAACTTCTGTGGTCTTTTTGTTCTCTCCCTTCATGAATCTTTAATGGAGAACAAGGTTCTATCAGCAAAGTCAAACTCTGCCCAACAATTTTTTGTGCAGAGACTCTCAGGGACACGAGTAAAAGCCCAAGACGAAAGCACAACCCGCCAATAACGCCAAAGGGCTCGCAGAGCAGCGTGACCCTGGGAGACATTTTACTCTTTAAAAGGTAATTTGAGGAACTCGTTTCATTTGACTTTTGACTGAAGAGCAGTGACTGTCAGCCTCCTGCCCTCATTACAGCGTAAAGCCACCGCACTAGTTGAGTCAGATGAGGCTCTCGGGGTCATGTTTTTGACTGCTGATAAAAATGAGTCTGCTGAATAGCATCAAATAACACCATTATAAATCATCACTCACACCCTTCTCCTTGTTATGTTATTCTAAAGGGCAGCCACACCAACGGCAGGAATCAGGTTCTCAGCACTATTATATCAAACGGTGCCGAGGAGGACGGAGCGGTGTGGAAAACCATCATTCAGCCAGAGAGCTTATTATAGCAGGTTTCCTTTCAATTACAAAATGCACAAATCACCAGTAATCTGAACTTGATTACAATCATTTGACATTGTGGCCACATCTGGAAACAGCAGCAGTCCAGTTTGAGCATTAGAGGGAAATTATAGCATAGCAGTGTTGTTTTGTTGAGTAGGCCTCGTCCTCGTCCTCGTCTCTGTTTTGTTTTCGATGACTGGGTGTCTCTTTTTTCCAAATGTTAGCTGTGGGCAGGAGAGATTGTCCTCTTCTGCCCACACCTTTTACTTTGTGTAGTTAATGCCTGTGTGGCACCCTGAAGCCTCAGTGTGCCACCAACCAATTTAAATTTTTGGCACTAAGTTAATTTGTTCTGGGCTTGTACCACAAAAGATCATTGTTGCACGCTGACGCTGACCTTTGAAAGGCCAAATTATTAAGCAAAGGTGGTTTTATTTTGCATTCATTTGATGCCACAGCTGCAGTCTTACTTATACTTGTACAAGTAAAAGACATTTAATCTATCTATCTATCTATCTATCTATCTATCTATCTATCTGCAGTATTTACCTACCCATCTACCTATCTATCTATCTATGCAGGTTACACCTGCTGACATTGTTTGGCTGTTATATTTAGAGCATCTCTCTGTGCTCTCTTTGCTCGCTGCCTCTCCATCATCTCTGGAGGATTGTTGTGTTATTCCTTGAGTCTCTGTCTGATTTTGAGATGAAGCAGTTTACCTTCTGACTTTCTGCCGTTCGGTTCCAGAAAAGATCACAAATCCATCCTCCATCTTTGTATAACTCCTGCTACTGTATCTGTATCTCTGTGTCTGGATCTGGCTTTCTTTAACTTTGCACGGTGCTTAGAAAGTAGGTTCTGTTCTCACGTTGAGCAGCTGTGGATAAGAAGTAGCCTCTCAGAGAGTGTTGCACCAGAAGCAACAAGTGGCGTCATGGGACATACTTTGTGTGCCATTCTACATGAATGCTTTAGTACATCATCCGCCCATCCATCCATCACTATCTCATGAGAGGGCGTGCTGTGAGACTCGTGTGTTTCTCTGCTTTACTACCTTTGCTTCTGCACAAATTGCAAAGCCTCTCTCCTCCACACAAGGTGGGCCAAGTGCAAAGAGCAGCAGTGGTGCGTCTCTGCCCCGCTGGATAAACACTCGGTCTACCACATTATCCTCCACTTTCTTTTTTAAATATTTCATTCCATTTTTGCATAATATAAAAGGTTAGAATCCAGGTCTAACTAGTAATGCCACTTAGATGAAAGTGTTGTGCATGTGTGTGTGTGCATGTGTGAATTAATCTGCGTGTGTGTGCGTGTGTGTGTGTATGTGTGTGCATGTGTTCCAGACAACAACAAATCTGGGTTACTGTGCTCCCCAACCTGCATATTTAGGCTGCTCACTGTGGAGTGAATGTCAGCACTCTGTGCAGCTCTAGCTGGCGTTTTGTGTCTGCAATTACATCATACCCCTGGCTTCCAATGTCCTCAATCACTGCATGTCAATGACAAACAAATACCATTTGGAAATCGTGAAAAAAACTGCGCTGACGTTCCTTAAATACGACACCCACCCAGCTGCACCCCCGAAGAAGTCACTTAAGCTTGCACTTGTACAGAAAAAGAGTAACTCAGGTGAAGCATGCCGCTGTTTGGTTACTCTCCTTTCTCCTTTCCCTTCAGATTGTCTTTGGCACCGTGTAGCACTGCATCACCAGGGACACTGCAATACACGCTGGGACTGGCAAATAACAGCATGAACTCGGGGCTGAGGACAATTTCAAGATGAGCAGGCAGCAACGTGAAGGCCAAGGTATGGAAGTGGACTCCGTGACTTGTAATTATGTGATGCTGTCTCTCTTCCCCTCTCCGAATCGATAACCCTGACACCTCCTTGCTCCTTTGATTTCCTTCATTTTGAGCACAGATTTGTACTGCGTAATACTTTAAAATATTACCATAGTAGCTTTAAGTCATATAATTTTCACAAACAAACAGGACCATAACGGAGAAGACTGGCAGGCTCTATGGCTCAGACTGCTGCTTCCAACACTGAATAATGTTATTCCACATGCTGCATGATGGTGATTTCTTGTGTGCAAATGCAGACACGCTGCCATGGAAAGCTAAGATGCTCTTTACCACTCGGTTATCACTCAGAGATGATGACAGATACCTCCCACCTGTTGCTCGTTATGGTTCTGCAGTAGACTACACCTCATTGGCTTAAAGTCATTTAGACAAAAAACTCATTTTGTCTTTCTTTTCTGTTGGATCCATCCTGCTCTGTAACCTGCTCTCGCAACACACAGAATCAAGTACCGCACTTTTTCTCCACTTCAGTCTGCCCGGCCTGACAAGAGCAAGTAACAAAAATCAGTAGAAATGGTCAAATTCATCCCAATTGCAGCTTCAGCCACACTTTCTGCCGCCTACAGCTGCTTCTCCATGAATTGCGCCCCAGCTGTGGTTCGAATGAGTTTCTGTACTCGATGCTTGTTTTATTCCACTTATTCACACTCACTTCTATTGGCTGTGTGATTTCAGTTTGTTCCATTGTTCATCATTTTCACATCATAATTGTCATTTTTATAAAAGAGAATTGTAGTCCAGTCTGTCCACTGCTGTCACTCTCCAATGCTAATGCTCACTTATTTGTCTGGTTGTCAGTAGCAACAAGGTCTACCTGAATCTCTCCCACCTCAGGTACCATCCAGAAACAGATTGTAATGTTATTCTGAGGGACACCATTATTTCTGTCTGGTTCCCCTGTTGCCTGTGTCTAGTTCGGTTAAATCTCCGTTATAATGACTAACATGTCTTTGGAGCACCGGCTAATCGCTTTTTCGCTAATGTGGAAGAAATGTCTCTTATTGCTTTATCATTATAATGCTTTCCTTTAACGTACAGGACATTGCTGAACCTCGGAGCAAAATGAACCGCAGGACAAATCTCTACTTTCTCTCATTAAATTCTGAAATGACGAATACTACACAAGAAAAGAGAAACTTTTCTCCTCCATTCATCAGAGTCAGCCGGGCCCCGGTGCACAGACATTTGTCCCATAAAATACTTGATGAAAGGCTCTTAGCGGGACTGACTTGGACTGATTGCATATGCACGACCAGTAATGGTGAATTTACTCGGCCCACAGGGGAGCGGTGCTCCTTGTCTGTGTAACGCTTTGATCACCAAGACACCGGCAGCACCGGGCCTGTTCTCTACCTTTTTACTCATCCTATGCCACAGGAATATATTAGCATATTGTGCTTTAAAGGAGCCGTCGCCTGTGATTGCATGGCTCTAGGTTAACAATGTCTTTAAACAAGTTTGTTTTTCTTTGGTTTCCGTGGAAGTATTGAACGTTGGATGAAAGATTTGTCAGCTGGCGTTGTTGCTCTTAATGCTGGAGCAGCTTACTGTCATCGGAGCGGTGTCGTGATGTAACGCAGCGTGCACGAGGTTACTGAATAATAAACAGGCCTTTTGTTACTTGTCATAAAACTTCTCCGTACAGCCGGCTGTAATCTACATGTGAAAGGTTGCAATGCACGAGCCCGTTGAACTCGTACCCACTAACTTGACATCCATGAAGGGGGCACCAACATTGGCAGGAGATGTGATTCTCAATAATTCACATACTCTATGTATGAATGCATCCATCCCACTGTTATTTTATACTCATAAATATGTGAGTTCTGGAGCATAAAATCTTTCTCTGAATGCACCGCCTTAAGCGATGTCAAGCTGGATAGGCTTTGTTTGGAGTGTCGAGGTGTTAGGTCGGCACACAGTGACCAGGCATTAACTTAACATTCCTCAGGCTTTGTTCATATCAGGTCCGGTGTTGTTCGGGTGTTTGAGAGTTTTGAACCATTTTTAGAGTCGTGCCCACGTTGTGGGTGCAGCACACCGCAGTCGAGAGCTTCTTGAATAGCATTACTAATGAGTCCCTTTGCAAGAGGAAGTATGTCTAAATGTCAACAACATCAGTCACGAGACGGAGCCTCCAACACTTGAAGGAGATTGACCTGATGGCATTTACATACATATGCTTGAAAACACTGGCCTGTGATGATATGATAGATTTCACCGGGTTTCATCACATCCTCACCACTTTATGCGTTTGTGCATGTGTCAAATATATTATATTTCACAATGTTTCTCATCTCTACCACTCAGCCGGCATAATTTGATGCTTAGACGCCCCGACGTTGTTTGCAAGTCAATATCTCAAATGCTTTAAGTGAGAGGAGTCAATAGCAAATTGGACATATTCTGGGTTTAATCAAATGCTTTAGTTTGGTGATGACACTATCCCCGCTGTGAGACCATCGCACTCCCACCGAGGAGACCACCAAAATATTCATTGCCACACAGCTCACTGCGTTTGCTCTTGAGGACATTGCTGAATCATGCAATTATGGTTTGGATGAGGAAAGTCGATAACTGCCTCATACTTGGGCAGAGATTGCTAAGGTCACACCTGTAATCATCGGGGGAGCAGCACAGTCCATTGACACAATGATGAGACTCCACACACTGTCGGGCAGGATTGAGATACGGGCTGATTGCTCCTTATTGGAAGATGGAGTCGGGCTGTCATGAATGGTGCTGTCACAAAGATGGAGATATGCACCAGTAGTCGCATGTTTGCTCAGGTCAGGGACAGACACCCTGCCGGCAGGGCTTGTTTCCGTGGCTCAGATGTGTTCGGGCCATCGTACACAAGCCTCAGTGAGAGGCAGTTCACCGACTGAGCGGTGCCTTTAGTGGACACGGGAATAATAACCAGTTATGAAGGGTTTATAAATAGTAACCTTATTATTAGTAAATTCATATTTAGTAAAGATTTATAGATGAATCATAAGCATAGACCAGAGGTCAGCAACCTGCGTCTCTTCAGCTCCTCTCCAGTGGCTCCCTGTGGGTTTTTAAAAATGGAAATGAATAACTGTCTTTTGTTTACATTTTCATTTTTATTTATCATTGTTGTAGGTCTGTAGTACGACGGAGTATTAGGGCCTATTACGAGAATAAAGTCATAATATTATGAGAATAAAGTCAGAAGTTTACAAGAAAAAGAAATCTTAACATTACGAGAATAAAGTTATAATATTATAAAGTAGTAATTTTACATGTTATTCTTTTTTCTCGTTTAGTTATGACTTTATTCTCGTAATATTCTGACTTTATTCTGTAAATCTCAGATGTTTTTTTTCCCTCAATGTGGCCCTAATACTCCGTAGTACATTGTCTCTTTGGCCCTCACTGCATTAGACTGATATACTATATACTTAGACTATAAACTGTGTTACCTTCATCACAATGATCACATGTTTTGCGACTCCAGACAGATTTTATTTTGCCTAAAATGTCTCTTTTGATGGTAAAGGTTGCTGACCCCTGGTCTAGACTGTATAAAAGAAGTGGACGTAGTCACCGTGAACCGTGACGTCACCCGTTGGTTTGTGGACTGACGTTTTGAAGCCTCGAGTTCGGCATTTTGGCCGTCACTATCTTGTTTTTTTGCAACCAGAAGTGACAGAAGAGGGTGGAGCTAAGCACAATGGAACATTTTTTAAGCGACCAAAATATTAATATTAACTTTCCTGAAGTGAAAACAAACTGTGAAAGGGTTAAAGTTGTAAGACAGAAAAGCAGACAACTCCCAGACCGGACAACGCCGTGGTAGCGACCTGTCAATCAGCAGGTAGCCCCGCCCTAAAGCATCCCCTGCTTTATGGTCTATCTGACTCTAAATGGGACCATCATTTACTAAATGAACATCATGCTGTATTGAAGAAGACTTGAAACTAGAGATTGAGACCATAAAGTCATGTTTACAATGTTTACTGAGGTCATAAATCAAGAGAGAAGTAGAAGCTCATTTTCTATCAGACTTCTATAGAAGCAGAGGAGTCGCCCCCTGCTGGCTGCTAGACAGAACGCAGGTTTAAGGCTCTTCAGCGTTGGCTTCACTTCTCAGACCCGGAGCTGCTTGCTAGTCATAATTCATTAATAAAAACAACATTTTGGGTTGCCAAATTTGTAAAAATCCTCTTGACTGGACCGTTTGACCACTTACCTTTCAGAAAGAGAATATGGATCAACATGTATAACATAAAGCTTTTCACAACCTGGCAACCCCAGGTTTGTTCTTATTACTGGTTTGTAACAGATCTATCTAGAATTGGTAAATGATTAATTAACTAGTGAGAAACCCAGTGGTTACATCTCACTGTATAAACCATTATAAAGGTTACCTTATTCCATTGTATATAAAGGAAATATGCTCCATCTCTTTACCGTGTTGAGACATGGTAGATCTTCTCTGGCTGTAGAGTTCTGCTGGTCACACCAGCATTGAGAAGACAAACCTCCTTTGCGTATTGACGGTGTTGACCTTTGGAGGAAACGGAGAGCCAGATAGTCCAGAATGGAGGAAGCTATTGTGGCTCATTAGTCGTGTGTTCCACCATCCACTCTTATTTTACCCTCCTCTGTCAGAGGAAAACAAACTGCTTCACAAAAGATGAGACAGGAGTTAGTGGTACAAATACAAATGTTTTTAATAAACTGTCCCATTAGCAACTGACAGTTAGCGAGCAATTAGCAAGCTCGTTAGCTCGGAAAGATTAGTTCGTCTTCAATAAAAATGATGTACAATCCGGGAACAAAATGCCAGATGAGAGTAAAAAGCAGAATACAGAGAAGATGAGGAGAAGCTCAGGGAGAGATTGTGATTGGTTAGCGCTCACAGGTTTGTGGCCGGCCAGCTCGTTAGCTCGTTAGCTCGCCAGATACAGGTTCAAGTTGTGACACGTTTTGGTGTGACCGGCTCACTCTGTGATTCCTGTTTAGAAAAGCCTGCGGAGGCAGACGACGGTGCAGGGATCCAGAATTGCGCTACAATGTAAATGAGAGCCATTATGGCAATGAAAAGACATTTGGCAGCATTATTCAAATGAGATTGTCAGATGAGTTCCATAATGTATTTTTAAAAATTGCAAATGATTTGCTTTTGCATATAAACTGTAGCCTATATTTCTAACCCCATTGTTTACCTTTTCTCCGGTGGTTGCAGGCGCTGCAGAGCTTCATTAATTCACAACTTCAGCATATTTGTATTAGAACAAAAATAGGTGCAATAAGAGAGAGGACTCATCAGAATATCGTTAGCAGAATGTGGCTCAGTAATGGTGGATTGGTTCGGCTTATTAGCTTTTTACTGTGTGTGTGTGTGTGTGTGTGTGTGTGTGTGTGTGTGTGTGTGTGTGTGTGTGTGTGTTTGTGTGTGTGTGTGTGTGTGTGTGTGGTGTGTGTGTGTGTGTGTGTGTGTGTGTGTGTGTGTGTGTGTGTTGCAGTTTAAACATCAGAATCCCACAGCTACTGGTGTGGAGGAGACAGACATCGCAGGCATGATGTGTTTTGTTGTACGAGCTAGCTTTGCTATGTGAGCTTTGCTGGCAGAGGAATGAAATAAAGGATTGCCAGAAGCATGTTCTCTCTCTCTCGTAATGATCTCTCCCAAAATCACTGCAGCAGTTATTCCAGAAAAAGACTTCCTTTGTTTATTCCTCCTCAAATCAAAGTGATCCATCAGTAAACCGCGGCAGGTGTTCGATGCTTCCAACAACCTAATTGTATTTTTTTATAATTGGCTCTTATTTATTACACAGTGGTAGTAGCGTGTTAGTCAGCCCGTCGTAGTCTGCTGTTACAGCTTAAACAGCCGACAAAATAGCTTCAATTGACATCAAGTACAGCTTGCTTGTTTGTCATTTTCCTTTATCAAAAGGCCGTCGTGTTCCGCGTTTGTTCGGCGCCTATGCAAAGCCTTTATCTATCGTACTAAACCGTACCGTGCAAAAGGTATGTTCGGTTTAACTGCCTGAGACTAACGAGCATATTGGAGGTGCCGTTGTTTCGGTCCTCTTTTGATCTGAGCAATAATCTGTCTCTCGGAGTCTGGGAGCTATTTACAGAGGAGATTTATTTCCCTGATTCTCTGTGTACAATGAAGCATCTGCGCCTGCCAGCTCAGGTAGAGGAGGGCTGTTTTAGACAGCGGCTCACTGAATATGTGCTGGTTCCTCTCGAACACAAAGAGGAGAAATAGCTATTAATAGTCCGCTGAGTGTTGCTAGATGTGTGTAATGCTCCTTTCAACGAGTTGAAGTGGGAGGAAAATGTCCATTTATGAGCATATCCCTCCTACCTTCTTGTCAATGCGGCAGTAAAAAATACCACAGGAGGAAACTTTTGTCCATTTTTTTTATCAACAGTGGACACAACTGTGTTTTCACCTGCTCCACTGTGACTACAAATACAATAAAAGAGCAACAAGTGGAGTTTTCCATCGGATTTGTCTTTGCTTTTTATCTCCCTGCTCCAAAGTGAATTACAGCAGCCTTGAACAGTGTCTGGCAGGCCTTGAGCTATTCCCAGGCAAGAACAGTAGAGGTCAAGGTGTGAGAGCAATGCCATAAGCGCAACTTGAAATTCTGCCGGTGCTTCTTCTCCCACAGGCTCGCTCTCACTTCCCCACTTTCTATCGCTCTGTCTCTGCCTGTCGTTCTCTCACTCGCTCTCCACTTTCTCTCCTCTGCACATTCCTTCTCTGTCCGTCTCTCCCTCTCTCACTCCCATTTCTTTTTAACACCTCTTTCAACTTCCTCTCCTCGGTGTTCTCCTCGGCTAATTCATTTTCGGATTCAACAGTCTGATTTAGGAAGCTGCAAATATGATAACATTTAACATTAAAGGTACAGTGTGAAGGATCTGGAGGCATCTAGTGGTGTGGTTGCAGATTGCAACCAGCTGAATACTCCTCTGCTCACTCCTCCCTTTCCAAGCCGACCTAGAGCCGGCAGCGGCGCACCGCCATGTATGCGGGACTCCCCAGCCTGCCGTGTGTCACTCACACCCTCCAGCTGGCTGTTAACGAGGGTTTTTAGGCACAGAGAAGTACTCGTATCGGTACTCGGTATCGGAGAGTACCCAAATGTAAGTACTGAAAAAAGTGGTATCGGTGCATCCCGCGTTGGGTCCATAGAGCAGGTGCAGTAGCGTTTCCTTTAACTCCTCCTCCCAAGTTGACCTAAAAAAAAATGATCCTCTGAGTTACAGACGTCTCTTTCCCAATGGAAGTCTATGGGAAAAAAGTATTTTTGGGCCCAATGGCATCACGTGACGGACACGGATGTTGTTGCACCGTCATCTGGCAACTGCGCTCTTCCTGGGGGGCTTGGCTCAGAGGCCATACATACCATAATAGCACTACTTTAGGAGCAACGGAGGTCAGAACTGCGGTGACCTTCAGGTAGCATAAAAACCCGAAAGTCTCTCTCTAGAGTCAGAGTTTGGTTTGTCCGTTCTGTGCTACTGTAGAAACATGGAGGACTGTGAAGAAGACCTGCTCCCTATGTAGATATGAAGGACTCATTCTAAGCTAACGAAAACACAACCATTCTTAGTTTCAGGTGGTTAAACACTAATGAAAACATAGTTATGAATATTATATTCCATTTCGGCTGATAGATCCCCTGATATGTGACACACTGTTCCTTTAGGTATAAAGTAATGGTGGTTCTAGTTAATCAATTAGGATAACATAAACAAGTCAGTGATACAGAAGATCACATTGAGAGATATTGGGTGTGATGACACACTGACTGTGTCGGCCTGTGGTTGTGTGAGCGTGAGTCATGGTGAGTGTCTGCTTGCTTGCAGCCAGGCTTGATGGTGTTTATGGTTTCTGTCCTTCCCTCGGTAGGTAGCAGGAGTAGTGCTGCTGCCAGACTTATCCCTCTTGTATACAATGCGTATCACCGGGTGCACGGACAGCTCGGTCTGAACAAATTGCAGCTCGGAGGTCTCCATCAAACTTATTTTATCGGCATCCTGCAGCACGGCGACCGTAGAGGAGAGCCGTGACGAAGGATTCAGGGGAGTCAATATCAATATCTAATAGCTATGGTCATGAAAAGCAGATTACTGTGGCATGGAGATCTCTGTGTGATGCTCCTAACAGGCCGGTCTATACTAATCTAGAGCTACTGAAATGTAGCGTTTAATAAGTATGTTACATATTAAAGCATCATTTCACCGTAGTTATTGTGGATCTTATGTCAACCTTGAGTGTTGATTTATCAGACATGCACAGTACTGGCTGAGTTCTGCTCTCAGTCCATTTTAGACTTATTCAACCTTTCCTACAGCACAATATCTAATATCTAATATCCACTAATGTGAAGCAACACATTTTTATTTAATAGGTTATGTAAAATATTACAAATGTTAGTTACTATTAAAGAAACAGAATGTATTTAGCTCAATTGCAGTTAGTCCAAATTATTTAAATTAAATACTTTAAAAAGTTCTCTGCAGTAAGTCAGACTCGTTTCTGGCGGGGGTTGGCCTCGGCTGCATGAGCCCACCTGCTGTGTTTCTTTTGCTCTTTAAACTACGTCACCACACTACTGGTGCACTTTCTCAGAGCGTTTACTATTGCTGCAGATGGGTTTACATTATAGTTAATGCAACGCCCGGCGTGTTTCATACCGGCGCCGACAGCCGTGACATAGCCACGGTACTTAACGCCCTGGGAATGAGAACGGGCTGGAATTCCGGTTGAACATACTGACATTCTGATCATTTACTGTATGGAAACTTCCCCCTACATTCCTATCCTACATGCTACCTTTTAAGTTTTTATCCTGCCTAATAACGGCGCCATAAGATGCAGACTGACTTCTATGAGGTGCTCGGCAGGAGGAGACCTCTGTGCATGCGGGGCCTTTGTAATGCTAATGGAAATGATGATGTGCTCCTCAGGCCACCCAGAGCCACACAGGTGAAGGAAATACAGAGTGTGTGCAAACACCAGGCGGTATGATAGATACTATATGTGGATGAGGACCTTCACTGCAACCTTCAGCGCTCACCTTCACATGCCAGGCAGCAGCTTTGGGTCTTTTTATATCTGTATATCAGACTGTGTATATTTGATATCAGAGTATATAGCAACACTGTTACTACGCTATTAAACATTTTATTATATGTTTATCATGGAGGCCATCGTAAAGGAGAGATGAAAACACGAGACACATGCTCCAAAAAATGGTGTAATTGCTTTTGCAAGAGTAGCTCAAAGCAAACCGTATGGTAACAACGAGGAGCGTATTTACACGCACACAGAACTGCCTGCAGTCGGCTTAACACAGAAAACACCTGATTAAATTGTCTAAGCTCAGACTCACAGTTAAGATGCCTGGCACAGAGCGATACTAAATGTAAATCTTGTGCTTTTGGATTTTGCCATCTGTGCAAACTCTCCGACTCTGACGGCGTTCAGATATCAACCAAAAAAAAGCACAAAGCCGTTCGAGCTTTTGTTCTTAGTACTCGGATCTAATTTCTTTCACCTGTATTAGAATTAATGTCAGTGAAATAATGAGGAAATTATGTATCTCACAAGTGTACACTCATATTCTCAAACTGGTTTATTCATGACAAGAGTGACAGTTTATCAAAGGTGCAGGTGCACAGCTTAACCCCCGACAAGAATATGGCCGATAACTGTGTTGCTCCACGCATGTAAATGTAGCCACAGGAAGTGTTATGGGTTCAAGTCTAACTATTAAATATTCATACACTTGACATGCTGCAGGGCACTTTGGAGAAAAATACTCCTTCATAAAGTGAATGTGCTGTAGTGGCTCCAAGTGGGAGGTGTTCTTTTGTCAACTCCAGTTTATGTCTTTAGTCTTCCCTTTCGGAGTACCGGCGCTTTCATTACAAAACAACTGTTGAATATGATAATTACATCTGCAGCCCTCAATGAAAACAAGCAAACAACTCATCAGGAAGAGAATCTTAAGAAGTGAGAGAAAGAGGTCCTCCTTCTGGGGAGGACAGGTGTGCAGAGAGTACAGGCAAAGATTACATGTTTATTGCAATGTGCAGCATAAAGCCAACACACAGTCACCTTAATGAGAGAACCTCCACTGAAGCCAGATTCATCAACAACGCAAAGCAATTAGCCAAAAAGAGGGAGGTTAATTTAAACATGCTGATATGGAGGCCAAACCTGGAGATGTGATTTCAGGCGTCAGACTGAGAGCTTCCATGAAATAAGATAAATGAAATGAACACCTGCTGTTGCAGTGATATCAGGACAACAGCTATCATAACTGTTATGAAGAGCATATGGCTATCAGAATACATGATATCAACTATATTATATAGATATTTGTAGAACTTGGTTCATTATTGATCTAGGAAATTGTAGTTTGACTAAAACGTCTTATCACAAGATCCTCTTACTGGACATTTTCTTGGATAAGCGTGACTGAAGGAACAATAGCAGCTGTCTATGAACATCAAGACAAAGCCTGTCACAGCATCGACTGGTAACGCGCCGATGTTATTGACTAGAAGTCAGTGGACAGCCGGAGAAAGATCATGAGGCCACTGACATACGGAACCAGAAATCACCTTTAAACAGGGACAGAGGTTATAATCGCCTCACGTCACGAGACAGAAGAAGTTCCATACTTAGGTCATGTGATAACAACCCTGAGCAAATTCTATCTTTTTGTGAAGGTCACGATATGTTAACGCTCCAGGTAGTGGAGCTTGTGCTAAGATTTTTTTGTCAAAACACGGTTGTGGTGGAAATACTGTATTAGTCATGAAGATATGTATGATCTGTTCATTGCCATCTGTTTGGTATTTTGAGAGTCCTTCATGCAATATGTGAGGAGACTCCGGGTGTCTGGAGGTTAACATAAGATGAGGAACTTGTAGAGATTCCTGACTTCAACAGTCTGGACTAACGGTTACACACACAACATAGTTTTGCCTCCTCCAAGCTGGCGTGGTTATACATCATTCTGTATGACGTAGGATACACTTTAAGTTTATGGTATGTCTGTGTCCATTGGGGATGCACTGTTACCGATACCAGTATTGGGTATCTGGTACGATACTGTGCTCATGTACTCGTACTCGCAAAACAGCTCCGATACCACGGCACCGATACCACTTTACGGCAGCGTGACGTTAACCTCTCGTCACCATCTTTTGGGTCCTCACACTCCACCTCCCCGACGGTGCGGGCGAGACGGGCCGGTGGTGTGCCCGACCCCACGGGGTCGGGATCCCACCTCAGCCGGCGCACGCCGGCCCTCACTTTCATTGCGCAACAGGGTTTTGCTTGCACCCTCTGACTCGCTCGTGCGTTAGACTCCTTTATCCGTGTTTCAAGACGGGTCGGGTGGGTTGCAAACATTGCCTCAGACCCCTGGCGCCTTTAACGTGGGCGTACAAGATGTTTATAGGTCTTAGGAGTGAGGCCAATGTGGAAGTGCTTTAAACCTGCATTCTCTCTACCAGCCAGCAGGGGGCGACTCCTCTGGTTGTATAGAAGAAGTCTGATTGTATAAAAGTCTATGAGAAAATAAGCCTACTTCAATCTCAATCTCTAGTTTCAAGTCTTCTTCAATATAGCATGATATTCATTTAGTAAATGATGGTCCCATTTAGAGTCAGATATACCATGAAGCAGGGGATGCTTTAGGGCGGAGCTACCTTGTGATTGACAGGTCGCTACCACGGCGTTGTCCGGTCTGGGAGTTCTCTGTGTTTTCGACTTACAACTTTAATTCTTTCTCAGTTTGTTTTCACTTCATGCAAGTTAATTATAACCTTTTTGGTCACTTAAAAATGTCTTATTCAGCGTTCGGTTGCACTTACCTCCACCCTCTCCTCTCACTTCTGGTTGCAAAGATACGATAACGGACAAATATCAAGATGGCGACGACCAAAATGCTGAACTCGAGGCTTCAAAACAGCAGAACGTCCACTTCTTATATACAGTCTATGAGGAAAATGCATAAAAAAATGAGGGATAACCTTTCGTAAGATATCATATGAACTGTAAACTTATAAGTTCAAGTAAGGACAACTGGGGCTCATCATGTTATTCCTTTATTCATCTGAGTGAAGATACAAGTGTTCCACATCAACGGTGAAATGATTGAGTGTGCTCCAATCGCATTTTTACTCTGAAATCTGAATATACTAGAGTTCACTAAAACGTGCAATTTTCAATCCAGCATATTTAATAACCTGAAATCTATAACATTCAACAATTACACTGATGGTGAAGAAAAGGATGCATTCCCCCCCTTCCTTTTAAAACGGGAAACCTCCTTCATCACTAAATACATACAAAGCAGGACATTATTTAGAAGTACAGTATAGAAGATTATCTCCCCTTGTTGTGACTAACATTCATAATTCTTCCATTTGAGCCCATCTATTTAGCGCAGACTTGACTGAATTACTTTGGGAAACCAAAGACATTTAATTGTGTCCTGCATCGTTGTTCATAAGACATTCTGCTCTAAGCTATTACATCCAATTTCCACTCTGATGATTATTATGTAGTAGATACTAATAGAATAATGGTAGAAGAATAGGAGAGTGCAGAGGTAATTAGGAAGCAGTGGGTCATCTCGTTTGCCCAGAGGAGGATGCAGAGAGGGAATTACCTGGTCCACAGACAGAGGAGACAGGAGGAGGGAAGAAGAATAAGATATAATACATGTGGGGGAGATGAAAGAAAGGTAGAAATAGAGAGAGGAACAGAGGCAGACTTGGAGAACTGGAGTATGGATGGAGAATGGAAAAGAGAGAGAAAGGCGACAAGAGAGAGGAAAGAGAAAAATGAGACTTGTTTCATTTAGAAATGATGGAATGTGTTCCCGCCCCAGAGCTTTGTTCAATAAGCCGCCTCCTGTTGTGGAGCTCTGGAGGAGAGGAGAGGAGAGGAAAGAGAAGGCAACATGGCCATGCATATGAGTGTGTGTTTATGTGCGTATGAGTGTGTGTTTATGTGCGTATAAGTGTGTGTTTATGTGCGTATGAGTGTGTGTTTATGTGCGTATGAGTGTGTATTTATGTGCGTATAAGTGTGTGTTTATGTGCGTATGAGTGTGTGTTTATGTGCGTATAAGTGTGTGTTTATGTGCGTATAAGTGTGTGCGTATCCAACCTATAATTCTATACAGAGCATTAGTCCGCCTACTCTGCTGTTCTCTCCTTCCCCTGCATGACTGATTATGATCAAAGACAGATTAACACTTGGATCTATACAGTCATACATTAAAAACGCCTCATATATGCCGACGATGTTCTGGTGTTCAGGCCAAGTGTTTCTGTTTCTGTGCTTCATGAGTTAATAAACAACTTTGGTTTATTCTGGGATAAAGAACATTTCCAGTGTCACTCCAATGATAGCTATTCATGTTGGACACGGGTTTGGTAGTTTTATGTTTATTTGAACTTAATTCATTTTTAATATAGTCTATTATAGCCATTTCATTTCTGTTGCTCAAGGCGTTCAAGATCAAAATCTGAAAAACTCAAAAGCAACTTGCTTTTGTGATTAAATGAAGTAAACAGTCAATATGCATATTAAAGGAAGCAAACAGAAAGAAGCTTCTCACAGCTGGAAACATTTCAAACTAATTGTGGATGGTGGTGAAACAGCTATTTTAAAAAATCTCTATATTGTAGTTTTTTCTTTGTTTAAGTGTAACTCCCCCCCCCCCCCCCCGGGTCTGAGCCTCAGTCCACTGCATCATTTAGAAAATACTAGGAAGTGGGCGACGGGCTGAGAGATAAAACCGCGCCTACTTCCGTATGAAGAAAGCTTTGGACGCAGCGTTTCAGACTATTCACTGATCTACAGGTGGCAGTAACGTGCTCTGATATGCAGCAATGTTCCAGTGAAGCCTGGGAAGAAGAAGACTAGCTAAACATGGACGTAAACAATACTGAAGTTAAAATGTGTTGCTAATGTTTTCACCATATTTGTTAGAGCCTGACGGGTATACACAATGAGTTCTGGTGAGTAACTCTTCATGGAAACAGAACTTGTGTTTGTTTAAAAGATAAATCTCCGCAGGACACCTTTTAATAGAATCTCTTGTATGATCCAGCAGACCTCAACCCGTTCCTCTCGGTTAAGAAGTAGACCCTGATTAACCCGGCTGATTTCAGAATCCAGCCCGCCGCTCCTGCATTATGTATCGTATCCTCAGAAATGTACCAGCTATAAACGGCAGGCCCAGCTGCCGGATCCACCACCAGCGTTTCAACCCTCCACTGAGGTCACAGCTGGCCTCTGCAGGCCATCATACCTAATCCTGAGCGCACCATTTGCTCCCTCGGCCCAGTACCTACTACACCTATCTTTAAATCCTGTTCCCTCCATCGTGGTTCAGTTCATCTCCACATGCATCAACAAATCTTTGCAGACAGGAGATGGTACCTGCTGCCTTTGAAATAGCAGCTTTGAGTTCAATCCTGAGGAAATCTAGCCTCAATCAAGGCTCTAGCTCGAACGACCCCGACCCATCCCCAACCTGCTGTTTCCCACCAGAATGTTCCAGTACGCTGCTTCAGCCACAGCTGTCCAAAAATGAACTTAATAAAACATTTTTAGTTGCCATGGGTTCACAGCGGCACAGAAATGGTCTTGAATGAAGCGTTTCCATGACAGACTAATGGCAGCCCCGCTCAGCTTCAAGTCTATTTATCATTCTATTATTCTATTATTCAGACCACAATATTCTCCTCAATCAATGAGTCCTGAAATGGTTTCCACTCCTCTCCAACATGCTCGGATGGATTAGATGTTATTTGGAGCAACGTGTGTGCCTGAAAATGATTTTACTGTAGCAGTCTGCAGAAATATGAATGTGATTTTCATCACTTGTTAGATGTAGAATAGGATCCGATATGCTGCAGTAATGAATATGAGGTGTACGTTTTCACTTGTTTCCATGAGAAGAAAAACCAATTTTGTCTCACTTCAGATGTATTGTTATACATATGCTCTCACAGTTTACTTTATAGAAATATAAATTCCTTTGTAAACATGCCCAGATGTTTCTCCTCAGATAGAGATGTTATTGTCTGAACACAAAGGGATTTTACAACTGAAATAAATGAATAACAGGATTTACTGGTTGAATTAGATCAAGTGAAGCTGGAGAATAAAACAAAGACACGGAACACACAATGTCATACGATCCACAGAGGTGTTATAAAGGACCACTCACAGTAATATACACAGTATATATATTTTACAACTTATACTCAAAGACCTTTGTTCTGCTATTCTCCTGAAATATCCAATATCCTTGGAAGCTGCCATTTTGTAAGTCAAATACTCCTTCAAACTGTTGTTGAAGAGAAAATGCATTTTAATGCCTTTTTTTTTTTCATGTGTCATCTCAGTTTCTTTGAAGAATAGTTTCTCACTATCAGTTGACTCAGACAGTCATGATTTATTTTTTCATTTGGTGACATTTCTGCAGTCTTGTTTGAAGGAATGATGGGGGTGGTTCAGTTTCTTTGTTAAACAATATCTACTCATAGCTCTGGAAACACAACGGAGGAAGAAATTCTAAAGGAAGCTAAAGGAAGTGGGGTGTTGGAGATATTCAGGCGGGCGCAGACGCTCGACGGTAAGGAGCACAACTAGATAGAGACGAAATAACAACAGCAGTCGGCAAAACAATAAATACAAGAGAGGAAAAGAAATGAAGCACGAAGCAGACGCTACTTACTTTATCTTATAGGAAGCACAACAGAATCCAAAAGCACAAGTCGGCCTGGAGTGATCATAAACAGAAGTTTAGCTCAATTAGAGCAACAATGGAAGGCTGTGTGGACGGGATCCAAATGTGAGAAGCAGTTTTCCTGAAGCTGCTCTAGGGATGCATTTTTTAAAGTTTAATAGAAGGGTTTTCCAGTCGCTGGGCACCACAGGCTGGAATACAAGCCCCAAACTGTCAAATTCAGCAAATTCATCCGTGAAACCTATTCTGTGTTTATGCTGCGTCATGCCTTTCACTTACCCAATCAGGCCCAAATAATTGGTTCACAATCTCACTTTCCTTCACAGTCACATGGCTAAATGCTCCCCTTAGTTTCTTTGCAGATAAAGCAGGTTTTCTGGAGCCCCGTTTTCAATGTATAATGTTAGTTTTTGCACCCGATTCGACTGTTATCAGCCATTAAATAGACGTTATCAGCCATTAAATAGACGTCATCAGTCGCTATAAGCACCATAGATATGGGTCAATAGGGGCCTACTATACCTACTACATTGTAAAAGAGAAAGTGAAACTTAAAAGCAGCGTGTTGAAAAAACTGAATAAAACGTCACATTTAGAACACAAACAAAAATGGTTCTTTAGGTTTAGACAACAAAACTACAACTTCTTTAGGTTTAGGCAACAAAACTACAATTTCTTTAGGTTTAGGAAAACAAAACACTTAGTTCCGTTTAGGGAAAGACATTGTGTTTGGGGTTAAAATAATTACGAACACGAAGAGAACTACACAGTGTTGGTTTCACACAGTCTCCTAAGTGAAACCCGTGTCTTTGTGTTCCATCCATCGTCTCTGACCTCCACCCCGTATGGAGTTTCACACTGTCTATACTACAGTACCTGAGTTTCGCTTCTGCTCCTGTCATAATTACTACTGTCACTAGAGGTCGCTGTCGTGTTCTTTCATACCTTCTTATAGCGACTGATAACACTTATTTAATAGCCTGACAACAGTCTAATTGGCTGGTTTTCAAGTCTTTCCTGATTTGTTCCTGTAAGTAAAGCAGCCCTTCATAACAGTGGGAAGGAGAAAAGAGTCGAGCCTCAGTGACGATGACACCAAGAACTTTTCCTCCACCTCCCTTCCCTCCCGCGCTGCTGGGAAGTTTCCACTCTTGACTCTTAAACACAGACAAAGATGAAACCCAAAACAAATACATCATGCCGCTCCGCACAGGTATTTATTCATCAAACACGACGAGTCTAATTGGTCTTTTAAAGGGCAATCACAATGGGAGCGTGGAGATCACGTCTTGATTGCTGCAATTTGGTATTTAGGCACAGGCAAAATGAAAACGCACACATTTCAGAGCATCCGGTTAAATTGCATTAAAATGGAATTCAATCACACTCCACAATCAATGTGCACTCAATTTCAACACCAGCAAAAACAATCCCAGCAGCATACCTGTTATACCCTCCATTGATTGTGATTGTGATTCTGTGCAGTCAGCTTAATCTTGGATCGGGGGGGCCCGAATTAGACAAAAGGAGATTTTACACATTTCCCATCAGAGGGGAAAAGAGCGATAAGGTACGTCTCCCACTGCAGGCTGAAAACTTGTCTCACCTTCCTCCCTGAATCATATCCTCTCTCCTCTACTGACTCTAATTGCTCTCTCAAAATATCCCCTCTGTCTCTCTGTCCGGCACTTATTCTATTTCTTTTCCAACCATTTCAAGCCAACAGTATCCGTTTATGGTCTCACGGGTATTGTACGAACCAAAAGGGCCCAACCTTTGCACTCCTTAAGTTCGGTTGCTTGCTCTTTACGGGGATCTGGTAGTTGAGGCTTATTACGCCGTTATCTTCACTGTAGATCACACTGGGTTCAAATATCATCTAAATACTAACATGTAAAATGCAAATGTTAGAGCTTCAAATCCCAAACAAAGTCTTTGAATCACAATTTCCCATGCATGCAATAAACCGCGCACAGACACAGGTGTTTATGTTCAAAGCCATGTGGGGAGAACAGGGTAAATGGATTCGCTTTTCACATTTTATGCTAGTACAGCAAAACAAATGTGCGTTCACCTCAGGCAGTAATTGCTGTGTATAATTACGGTTGCTGGGCATCCATGGAAACTAACACAAAAACATGAGTTTAAAGCAATTTCGAAGTATGACCCAGTTTGTTTTTTTTTGGCACAGCCTGCCCCCGGGTAGCGGTAAGTACAGGCAACATAAATCCTATGGAGGTAAGATGTAAGACTCTCCGCATACTGCAGAAAGAAAAGAGATGCACAAATCTCTTTTGGTTTTTTGGCAATTTCACCAGAACATGTTCAGCTGCCACCTGTTGGATTTCAGGCACAGATGAGTGGTGTCTTTGTAAAATGTCCCAGTTTTGGTTTTCTAAGTTTACCTAATTTACACCTACAGCACATAATCTGCTGGAAAACACGACAGCCAGACTCAACAGGTTGGTGTAGTGTACAGTACGTATATATACGTGTGTGATGCTGGATCAGGGAGACTGATCCCTCACCTCTGATCAAATCACACATCTGCTCCGCGACATCGGAAAAATCCCACTTCAGCAAACATTTGTTATCTTGAGTTAATTTCATTAGAATATGTATATGATTACATAACCTTAGAAAACTGCTTCACACAGCAAATCGGCCCTAGAATTAGTTAATGAATTCATATTGTATATAATACTAAAATCTCACATGCATCTAATTTCAATGCATTATTATGGTCTTTATCTTTAGCCAACATCTGATGCAGAGAAGCTCTAATGTTCTGACCCAGAGTAACCTGGCTCTCTCATCTCATTCTGCATGTGCTCTCTTCTATCAGAGAACGGAGGAAAGGATTCAATCTGTGATGTCTTTGTGTAGATAGAAGTGGTGAGTCATCTAACCCACCAGCTCAACTTACCCATGATGCTCAGCTGTGCTCAGCTCTGGACAAACTGGGCTTCATTCTCAATGGAAAAATGGATTTTATCCCTTTCCCCCTTTTTTTTTGTATCATTTTATTATTAACAATTATGATTGTTTTGTTACCCACCTTTTCAAACTATTCAATTAAAGATGCTAAATTCTAAATGGAGAAATCTACTACAGTAATCTCTGAGTAGCCAGTAGTAGCATCTTCTTTTTCCTTTTTTATTTTATTTTATACTTATTATTATTATTATTATTATTATATTATTATTACTATTATTATATTTTTTAAATTTATTTTGTATTTATTAATTTTTTTTTCTCTTCTTCTTCTTCTTCTTCTTCTTATTTCATGATTTATTTGTGGATACTCTCTGTGTATTTTCTACAGTTTTAGTTTTATGTATGGAGAATCAGTTCTGTCTTTTGTGGCCAGCTGTGTGCATGTTGTTGTCAGGTATGATTGATGTGTTGTGTCACGGGTGAGTGTTGTTCAGAAAAACAAAAAATGACCTTCCCCTGTATAGTGACCTTTGAAAGAAAGAAAGGTGCTAAATGCAAGATTGGGAGCATTTCCATTGTTTCCACACGGCTCTCAACATGGTCGGGAAGGCGTTATCAGCTGTAACCGCTGTGAGAGCAGTGCAGAGCGGCGGCCGCGACCTACATCAGTGTTAATTTTGGCAGCTATTTTAGATTTAGTCTTAAAACAAAAATACTTATTAGTTTTAGTCACATTTTAGTCATTTTTATCCTTCATAGTTTTAGTCACCAAAAAGTCATTTAATTTCAGTCAAAGGCTTTTTTTCATTTAATTTTAGTTCTGTTTAGTCATCAGATTATATCTTATGTATTTTTAGTCAAACTTATTTCACATAAAATGTTATCTTATCATTATTACTGATAAAAAAAACACAGGTTGATGATTACAGTTTTTCTCAATTGTTTACACACAAATACTGGTACTTGACACACAATGACCACAACATGTAACTCATGCACCAACCCCCTGAACCAATTCTGCTAAACTACAAGCACAATTCCTGCTTTACACTCAAATTGCAGTTCTAAAACACACTTTTTCAAAACACTACACACAATTCTCTGCATTTGGCACAATTTTCATGAAGAAAATCTCGTTTTCACAAGGAACACACTGTCATTCAAAATTCTAAAGTCAATTGCCCTACTATGCACACTGACTCATCACATGGGCAAACACCTGTCACACAGTGTTACAATTAGCAATCAGTTGATGCTTTTCATGGCTGGATTCGACATGCTAAGCGATATTTCCCCCGCTGCTTGGCCAGGGAAAACATTGCTTGTGATGTGGATGAGGTGCTGTGGCCAGACCGAAACAGAAGAGAGGATGCAGCATAGTTTTTTTACTGTAACTGTATACAGTAAATTCTTCTGTTGTTTTGTATGTAGACCACTGTATGTGCAACTTTGTGTTGGTTGGGATGTACACTGTGTACATTGTTTTTGTGGGGAAAATAAAATATATTTGTTACCGTGTATTTGTGTGTTCTGAGTATAAAAACAATATTCTAAAATATTTTACAACACACTTATGTATGTACTGTCTGTAGTAAGTGTAACACTGAACAAAAAAAAGGCCTAAGTCATTATGATGAATGGAGAAGAAGTGTTTTCCATTCATCATAGTGTTTTACATTGAGCACATCAGTGTTCAACTGGTTCTTATAAATGTCTATTCATATGATGGTGTGTGTGTCATTTGAAAACAAAATACCATTTTGAGAAGAAATAACATTGTTTTGAATGTAAAGTTTCATTTTGCAGGAGAATTGAGGGGTTTTGCCCATTGTGTGTGTGTTTTTTGATTTGTGTGTAGAGTTCTGAGAGTATGAGGCATGCTTTCAGAAAATGTGTGTAAACAATCGAGAAAAACTGTAAGAATGCAGCTTTGCAGTTAGTTTGAGTCCTCCTGACTGAACCGCTAATGAGCGCCCACCGTTATGAGACCCAATCCGATCACCCAGCATGTCAAAATATGCGTTACTCAACCATCCGACCCCGACCCATCCTGTCCCGACCCGCAAACCGCCAACTTTATACATTATCGTAACACGATTGTCAGGATTGAGATGTGAGACAAGAAGGACAGAGACGGACTGAGCGCCGCCACCTCAGTGTGTTGTGTGTTTGAAACAGAGAGAGAGACAGCGAGAGAGGAAGAGAGAGAGACAGAGAGAGAGAGAGAGAGACAGAGAGAGAAGCGAGAGAGGAAGAGAGAGAGACAGAGAGAGAGAGAGAGAGACAGAGAGAGAAGCGAGAGAGGAAGAGAGAGAGAGAGAGAGAGAGAGAGACACAGAGAGAGAAGCGAGAGAGGAAGAGAGAGAGACAGAGAGAGAGAGAGAGAGGCAGAGAGAGAGGCAGAGAGAGAGAGACACAGAGAGAGAAGCGAGAGAGGAAGAGAGAGAGACACAGAGAGAGAGAGAGAGGCAGAGAGAGAGAGAGAGAGGCAGAGAGAGAGAGAGGCAGAGAGAGAGAGACACAGAGAGAGAGAGAGAGACAGAGAGAGAGAGGAAGAGAGAGAGACAAAGAGAGAAGAAGAGAGAGAGAAAGAGAGAGAGGAAGAGAGAGACAGAGAGAGAGACAGAGAGAGAAGAAGAGAGAGAGACAGAGAGAGAGGAAGAGAGAGACAGAGAGAGAAGAAGAGAGAGAGACAGAGAGAGAGGAAGAGAGAGACAGAGAGAGAGACAGAGAGAGAGACAAAGAGAGAAGAAGAGAGAGAGACAGAGAGAGAGAGAGAGAGACAGAGAGAGAAGAAGAGAGAGAGACAGAGAGAGAGGAAGAGAGAGAGACAAAGAGAGAAGAAGAGAGAGAGACAGAGAGAGAGAGAGAGAGACAGAGAGAGAAGAAGAGAGAGACAGAGAGAGAGGAAGAGAGAGAGACAAAGAGAGAAGAAGAGAGAGAGACAAAGAGAGAAGAAGAGAGAGAGAAAGAGAGAGAGGAAGAGAGAGACAGAGAGAGAGACAGAGAGAGAAGAAGAGAGAGAGACAGAGAGAGAGAGAGAGAGACAGAGAGAGAAGAAGAGAGAGAGACAGAGAGAGAGGAAGAGAGAGAGACAAAGAGAGAAGAAGAGAGAGAGAAAGAGAGAGAGGAAGAGAGAGACAGAGAGAGAGACAGAGAGAGAAGAAGAGAGAGAGACAGAGAGAGAGAGAGAGAGACAGAGAGAGAAGAAGAGAGAGAGACAGAGAGAGAGAGGAAGAGAGAGAGACAAAGAGAGAAGAAGAGAGAGAGAGGAAGAGAGAGACAGAGAGAGAGACAGAGAGAGAGACAGAGAGAGAAGAAGAGAGAGAGACAGAGAGAGAGAAAGAGAGAGAGACAGAGAGAGAGAAAGAGAGAGAAGAAGAGAGAGAGACAGAGAGAGAGACAGAGAGAGAGACAGAGAGAGAGACAGAGAGAGAAGAAGAGAGAGAGACAGAGAGAGAGAAAGAGAGAGAGACAGAGAGAGAGAAAGAGAGAGAAGAAGAGAGAGAGACAGAGAGAGAGACAGAGAGAGAGACAGAGAGAAGAAGAGAGAGAGACAGAGAGAGGAAGAGAGAGAGAGAGAGAGAGAGAGAGAGAGACAAAGAGAGAGACAGAGAGAGGAAGAGAGAGAGGAAGAGAGAGAGAGAGAGAGAGAGAGACAGAGAGAGGAAGAGAGAGGAAGAGAGAGAGAGAGACAGAGAGAGAGACAGAGAGAGGAAGAGAGAGGAAGAGAGAGAGAGAGAGAGAGAGACAAAGAGAGAGACAGAGAGAGGAAGAGAGAGAGGAAGAGAGAGAGAGAGAGAGAGAGAGACAGAGAGAGAGACAGAGAGAGGAAGAGAGAGAGGAAGAGAGAGAGGAAGAGAGAGAGAGAGAGAGAGAGAGACAGAGAGAGAGACAGAGAGAGGAAGAGAGAGAGGAAGAGAGAGAGAGAGAGAGAGAGAGACAGAGAGAGAGACAGAGAGAGGAAGAGAGAGAGGAAGAGAGAGAGGAAGAGAGAGAGAGAGAGAGAGAGAGAGACAGAGAGAGAGACAGAGAGAGGAAGAGAGAGGAAGAGAGAGAGGAAGAGAGAGAGGAAGAGAAGGTGGAAAGTGATAAAAATAAAGAGAGATTTTGGTAACGTTTTTATTTTTTAAACTATATTTTAGTCTCGTCTTTTTTCGTCAACGATATCGTTTGATATCTTCACAGTTTGTGTTTAAGGACGTCGGTGTCGTCTCGTCATCGTCTCGTCTTAGTCATACGAACATATTTTGTATGACGCGCAGCCGGACCGGCTACGTCAACAGAGCACAGAGAAACTCAGATTACAACACACACAGAGGGAGAGACTTCATTTTCTGCTTAGGTAGACATTACTCCTCTATATCTTTACATAGTTGATGATATATTAATGTTCTGGATATGAAATAAAGAACCTTTAAAGATAAATTGAAGTTGCCCATACATTAATAATTAAAAGGAGCATTCAGCACTGCTAAAGATCATTAGTGTGCATTAGCCCCGGAGTAAGAGGCTGTTCTTACTGTGAAATCATCACTGTTTTGTTCTTTGAGACTTTTAACTTGCCTGACCACCATATTAACCTACTTCTTGACCACGTCACCTTCATTTATCACGGTACATCAATGTGTTACCCGTGGAGATGTGCACTTTTAATTTCATCTAATGAAAGAATGTGGGAAGCAAAGTTATGAATGTTCAAAAGAAGCTGATGCAATATCGCACCTTGTTTTTCTTGCTTAAGGCAAATAAACATATTTTGATGGTGTAATTGAACTGAGCTATTGATTATTTTCATTACAGTGAAGATGAGTAAGAAGACGAAGGCAGTGACAGGTGAGGAGTGGACGAGCGAGGAAAAGATGGCACACAAGCACCACCAGGATCCCCGTGAACCATCACTTGAAACAGGAAGTGAGCCTCAGGTAAGCCACTGACCTACATGGGATGTAGTGAGCTGCTCCGACAGACATATGCATTTCACCTTGGGAGCACCACTAAGTGTTACAGGACTTGCTAAGCTGCTTAGCTGGGTGCTTGATTTGCCTCAGCCTTGTGCACCACGAAGGCTCTGCAAAAAGTAATGCTAGCTCTCAAAAATAAAACCAGTAATCTGCCTCTTGTTACGCTCCTGCGTGCCGGAGCACACGGCACACCGTGTTAGACATACTGTAAAATGATTGATTGATTTCTGCTCGGCGGTGAGACACTGACAGCATGTATAAATAATAACGCAGCTATTCCAGTCACTTTGAGAGAAGTACGGCGTAACAGAATGTGTTTGTTGTGCTGAAGAAACACACACGCTATTTTAAGGGAATTCAAATGGGTAATTTTCTCCTCAGCAGGGAATTGGTAATATGAGTAAAAAGGAACAAATGCATTAAAACAACTCAGCTTAATGATTACAGTTGATGTATAAACTGCCCATCTTTACGGCCCCCAAAGGTTGAGCGTGTAGCGCCGTCGTAAAGGTGCTGTTTTATGCATATAGCAACATTTTATTCAGTATAGGTAAGTCTGGTATTTCACAGTGTGATTAGCCTCGGCTGTCATGAATACCAGATTATGTTGTGGACTGTCAAGAAACCTCTCGCTCAATAACCCCGGTACGTTTTTAATACCACCAGCACATTTACAAGTCTCTCCTCCGCACTTACAATCAAACACAGTTTTTGCTCTCACAAAAAAAAGGTGTTTAACTCGTCCCCCCCCCCATCACCCCCTCAGTTGAGTGAATCAAAAAGCTGGCGTTTGCTTCTTCTCTCCTCCTCTCTCTCTCAATCAGCAACTTCTCCCTTTGATCTTTTATTCATATGATTAAGTCTGTGTATCACCACACTGTTCATTCTACATTTCACTATATGATGAGAGCATCTTTTGAAGTTGGGCATCGCTGCAGTGGAATCACTTTTCACCAATTATAGTTTTGAATTGAAACACTCTCCATCTGGTTTTAAATTGTTTGACCTGCAGTGTAAATGCACACAAACAGCTTCCCGTGTTGTTTGTGGAGCATCCACTGAAATATTTTCCATCTTAAATGAAGAAATGACTGAAACACTTCGGAGCTTCCCGGCCCGCGTACCAGCGATGGCTCGTGTCACCCAAAATCTCTTTCATAAACACATTTATTTTGTATCCAGTTATTCACTATTCATTACGTTTTCCTTGTTGTCCTGGCTTCTGTGCTCCACATCTATTTATTTTTCCGCTTGGTTATTATAATGCTTTACCCTTGCTCCTCTCCTCTCCTCCGTCTCCCCCTCTTCCTCTTTTTTATTTCAGTCCCAAACACCTCCATCCATCCTCACTCTGCCCTCCTCTTGCCCGTTTGTCCTTCCCTGTCTTTCTCTCACTCACATCTGCTTTCTGTCTCTCACCTTTATGTTTGCCACCATCCCCTCAATCAATACCTTTAACCCTTGTTCTCCACTCCCCCTTTCCCTCCTTCTCTCTCTCTGTCTCTACCATTTCAGACTTTTCCTCCGGAGATAAAAGGTTTACGAATGTTTAATGTCAGACGTGTGAACAAAGCACAGGAGCAGGCACCGACAGCGGGGATCTGATAGAAACATATATAGAACCTAATGAGCAAAAGACAGCGGAGTGCGGTGAGCGTGTAGTAATAAGGTAACGCTGGTGAGCCTTAAGGAAAGAGGGGAAACAGAGAAAGAGTATGCATTCATGTGGAAGGTAATAGGCAGGTGTAGGGTAACGTGGGGGAGAGACTAAATATTGTGATTCATGTTTTATGACGCTTTTCTCTCAGACTAAAAATGGATGAGAAATGGTTTTGAAGTTTTCGATGTCACTTGTTATCCATATTTACTCCGACTGAGCCGTTTGCCGTGACTTGTGGCTCAGAGTGTTGCCCTGAGCTAAAGAGCTAGCATCGCGCTGACGCTGATCTCACCAGGCACGCCGGTGAAACTGTCAATGCGTGTTTTTGTCAGTACGCCACCATGTAACCTGCCACGGGATAAGGTGTGAATGTGCGCTTTTGTGTAATTGTAAGATCCATGTCACACCTGCGTTGAGTCTGGATGAAGGGAAGAGCACACCTGTATTTTATTTTTCTCTATTTCAGTTATTATTCACTGACAGGCCATCATCAAAACAAACAGAGCAGTAAAACACACAATAGCAGATGGACATTTGTTTGGACTGCATCCTTTTTATGCCCCAAATACCCTTCATCACACATTAGTCCACCCCCCCACCTCTACCGTGCACAGATATCACCTCCACCCACCTTCCCAGTGCCCCCGTGGGTGCTGTAGGTAGCAGACCCAGAGCGATGGAGCAGCAGAACCCAGCAGTGGATTAGCGGCAGTATGTGAGAGAAGCCAGATCCAGACACACTCCTCTGGGGAAGTCAAGCCAGCTAATCCGACCCCAGTGTTTACTCTATCAACCCCCCCACCAGCTGCACTTTGCCCGCACACCAACACACCAACACACAAACACACCAACACACAAACACACAAACACACAAACAAACGAGAACAAAATAGAACCCAGGTGTGAAGATTTCAACTTAGATGTTTTGGCCGAGGTGTACGGCCTGGCTGCACGGCCTCGCTGCACATGAACATGCAAACACACGAACATGCAAACAGGCGAACGCACAAAGAAAACATCACCCGAGCGTGAAGATTTCAACTTAGATGAACGCCGAGGCGCACGCCGCCATGCATCTACATTAAACAGGCACACATGTTAGTGTATAACCCCGGAGGGCACACGCTTTATACACTAATAGTTTTGACACTTTTATTCACACATGTGCATGCACTCATGCAAATACCATACACATATACAGTATCCATACACACACATTCACAGACACCTGTCCAAGCCCCTCTGGGGAGATAGTGGAGCGGGTAGTGGACAAATAATGACAATAGTGATACAAGCACCAGATATGGCATGATGATTCCCGAGGGGACGCTGAGCAAATATGAACGATTGACCATTTGAAAATCCAAGATGGACCTGCTGATAATGGTTTCTCTCATAGAAATTCATCTACTAGGTGGAGTAGGGGATCAGTAGTCCAAAGTTTCCTTCCCTGAAAGACCAGCAGGAATATGAGCAGCTCCATATCCAACACCAGCTGCTAGAACTGGAACTGTTGACTCTCAAGCCGCAAAAAAAACACAAAGCAAAGACTCAGCGGACGGCCAGGAAGTAAGAAAACACTTATTGGAGGATGTTTAAGCTGTACAAATTAGATCAAGCATACAAGAAAACATATAACTCTACATCACAATCCTTCAAATTGACCAAGTACATGCATTCCCTTAAGAAAAACATCCTCCGCCAGTAAACTTGACAGCCTTCTTGCAGTTAAAAATTGTTAAAACTATCAAAATTAGATCCAGCATGCCAGAAAACAGATAATTTGACAGCAAGGTCACTCAAATCAACCAAGTAGATGAATTTCTATGAGATAAATAAATCATTATCCGCAGGTCCATTTGGCGGTCATCTTGAAAAATGGCCTTTATCTTGGATTTTCAAGTGACCAGTCGTTTATATTTTGCTTCGTGACCCCTCGGCAATCATCGTGCCAAATTTGGTGCTTGCATCACTATTTGCACGATTTGATTGAGAGATGGATGTTATCGGCTCCACTAAGACCTTTGGTCCCCGTGTGACACCAAAACCTTCCCAGGCGTCGGTTCTGATACACGGCCGCTGCTGATCAGAACATGCTGCCCAGATTCACCAGTCCAACAGCCTGAGTCCCTGAGGGGGCTGGTGCAGTCACTGTAGCAGTCTGACTGGCTGCTGATCCGGCCGGTTAGCCGACTGCTTCTGTTCTTTTTGATGCGGCGGCCAACACTCACAAGTACATTCAACCCATGAATCCTCTTTCTAGGATGATGAGCTAAAGCTGGCAAATGTTTGCACAGAGATGCCTCCAGCTCGTACACACAGACCGTGCTTGCTCACATGTATGCATGTGCAATAGTGCTTCAATTTGGCATGAACAGTTACATAGACATGGACACACACACACACACACACACACACACACACACACGTAAGGATGCACACAAGAAAACAGGAGGATCAGGGAAGAGGCAGTCTGATTGCTCATCAAGCAGCAAGCGAGAGCTGGCGAAAGGCATCAATACGAGTGAAGCGCGCTCTCCTGGGCCCACCTGTCGATTACAGTGGTAAAGACAAGCTGCCCGGTGCCTCGATCCATTCCCAGCAGCCTCCACTGGGCCTGTAGACACCTGAAGAATTCTGATGCCGGGAGGGAATAAGGGACTTCACGCCGGCAGATATACGTATTGGTTTGCCTCTGCCGCATAAACCATTCAGATAAACAACTCTACGGAGAAATGGAACGGGGATACAAATCTATCACTCCTGTGGCAGCGATTCAGTTTGTGAGGATGGAATGAGATAGATTACAGTAATATCAAACTGTCCACAGAAACATGTAAAACGAGACGTTCACAAAGCACTACAGTACGCTGCGTTGAGCTGGCAAAGACTCCGTAAATACAGAATCAAACATAATTCACAAAGTACATTTTATTTACAGCTCAAACATCCTAAATAAATCTGCAGCACATTACAATTACAAATGTGATATTTATCACCAGTTGACTCCTCCAGAGTTTGAATTATGTTTTCTGAATATTTGGCCAAAGGACAACAATCCCATTGCCCTCTGCTGCCTCATAATTAGACCAGATTAGAGCAGGATCAAGCTGTTTTCTCCCATTTCTCCTCCCATGGGAGAGCAGGGCTCGGGGTGGGAGGGCTACCCGTCTAGCCAGCTAACCTTGGACACGGAACAGAAACATGAAAAGATGATAATCCAGACGGCCGTTCTGCATTTGAGAGGAATTTTAGGGAAAGGGGAAAGATTTTCTCTGTTTTCTCTTCTAATCAGTCGACTAACTGTTTGAAATACAAGCAGGCTCTGAGATGAACTGTTCTCACTTCCTGCCGCTGTGAAAGGAAAGTCATCTTTCTGTCTGACACTTTGGAAAACATCTCCTTCAAATTATTTATTCAAGTTTCTCGCCAAAAAACTGAATTTGACAAGATTACATTTGAACACATCGTAACGTTATGATTTACCTTCGCCCAATATCATCTAATTTTTACTGATTAGAGGTTGAACACATCATAATGGAATCAATGGAAACTCCGTTAACATTAGTAGCTCCGTTATGCCAAAGAGTATAGAAGCAAAGAGATGAAACTCTTTACTACAACGCTTATATTTAGATAATTATAATTTATAATAATAATTTCATTGTTCGACACAGACCATTTTGGTAGAATATGACAATAGAATAGAAATAATTAAGTTTTATTTTTGTACAGCACTTTGGATGTTTTACTGGCGTCCGGTCGTCGCTTTCAGTCTTAAATGGCGGTGGCGTAGCTCTGCTGCTGGGCGCTGACGTTGCAATGGAACGAACAATTGACTTTCACTTCTTGGCGATATACGTTTTTGGTTATACTCTGTTATTCATACGTAACTGCGATGTGCGCATGCGATTCCAAGGAATTGGACAACTGGGAACCGGTTCTCAACGGGAACCAATGTCTATTCCCATTTCGCTGTCCGCCAAAGTGGCCTGACGATTTCATCCTCCACTACCAACAATGTACCCGCATTATGCGAGTGGCAGGTGTTAATTTCAGACCCTGAATACAAGTATGAATACATTAATAGTACATTTAATCTGAGGAAACATGATTTGTTGGTGATGAACGATGAAAACAGTCCGTTTCTTCCGGATGCTTCTGGTTGAATCTGGTTTCAGCACCACGGACAGTTCTCCTTCTGGTTTCCTCCTCGGATCCAGAGAGAGGCTCCGGGTTCATTTATTAGGCTTCCTTATGAACTCACCCTGCTGACTTCACGCTAATAAATCTTGCCAATAGTGGGACACAGGATATTGATTTCTATGGAGGTCACTGCAGCGACAATTATTAAGTGGGCAATATTCAAACCAGAAGACCATGCACATAATTGATTTGAAAGCTCACCTGATATCGGAGCAGCTGCTCTCAGAGAGTAGAAACTTTCATTTAGATAAAATAAGAATGTAGTGATGGTGTTGATGATGCTCTGGAAGAAACCAGAGCGAGTGATGTTCATTCTGTGCGTAATCACGGCCTCTCTCTCTCTCTCTCTCTCTCTCTCTCTCTCTCCTCTGCTGCTCCCTCTGTTTTCTTCCCCTCCGTTTCAAAGTGAGAGGTCGGTGACTCTTCCAAAGCTAGATGGCAGAAGAGCCCCACTGCAGCTGAGCTCAGCTTTGCTCCGTCATCATCCCATCTTTGCATTGCAAATTGCCCGAGTCACCATCACTCCCAATAACAGCTCCGCTCCATCTCCCAAAATGAAAATCAGAGTTATGGTGGGATTGCCTACCGGGAGAATTTCTTTCATCAGCTTTCGGGACGGGACGCCTGCCTGTCCGAGTGTCACCCTCCACCCCTCTCTCCATCCTCTCCATCTCCACCTCCACCCCTCTCTCCATCCTCTACACCCTCCAACCTTTACTCCTTCTCCATCTCCACCTTCACTCTCCACCTCCACCCTCACACACATGCTGTCATTAACAGAGTTCATCTCTTTGCCAGGATTTACATTCTTCCCCATAAAGATTCACCTCCTCCTCTTCCTCCTCCTCCTCCTCTTCCTCTTCTTCCTCCTCCTCCTCCTCCTCTTCCTCCTCCTCCTCTTCCTCCTCCTCCTCCTCCTCTCTTGCCACCCACACCTCACTGTTCCCACTTCATGATTTGTTAGCCACACATCAAGCACATCATACTTACACAGGATGCTCTCTCCTCTCTCTCTCTCTCTCTCTCTCTCTCTCTCTCTCTCTCTCTCTGTCTCTCTTTCTCTCTCTCTCTCTCTCTGTCTCTCTTTCTCTACACCTCCCCTCCACCTCTACCTTTCTCTCTCTCTCCTCTCTCTCTCTCTCCCTCCTCTCCTCTCTCTCCCCTCCCCTCCACCTCCCTCCCCCCTCTCTCTCTCTCTCTCTCTCTCTCCTCTCCCTCCTCCCTCTCTCTCTCTCCTCTCTCCACTCTCTCTCTCTCTCTCTCTCTCTCTCCTCTCCCTCCTCCCTCTCTCTCTCTCCTCTCTCTCTCCTCTCTCTCTCTCTCTCTCTCTCTCCTCTCCCTCCTCCCTCTCTCTCCTCTCTCCTATCTCTCTCTCTCTCTCTCTCTCTCCTCCCCTCCACCTCCCCTCCTCTCTCTCTCCTCTCTCTCTCTCTCTCCCCCTCTCTCTCTCTCTCTCCCTCCTCTCTCTGTCCCTCTCTCTCTCTCTCTCTCTCTCTCCCTCTCCCTCCTCTCTCTCCTCCCTCCTCCCTCCTCCCTCCTCTCTCTCTCTCTCTCCTCTCTCTCTCCCTCCTCTCTCTCTCTGTCTCTCTCCCTCCTCTCTCTCTCTCTCTCTCTCTCTCTCCCTCCTCCCTCCTCTCTCTCTCCTCCCTCCTCTCTCTCCTCTCTCCTCCCTCCTCTCTCCCTCCTCTCTCTGCGCGCTCCCTCTGTGGATGGATAAAGGCAGTATTCAGATCTGAGGCTCGACTTGCTGTGCGTGTCTGAGCCTGTTTCTACAGTATATATCGGGATTAACGAGGTGAAGATGTTGGAGAGCAGAAGCAGAGCTGCTCTCACTTGATGCCCCTCTCAGCAGAGATGGTTGAGTCCTCGTCCTCGTCCTCGTCCTCGTCCTCGTCCAGGTTGCTGTGGTCCTCCAGTCTCTCTGCTCTCTTCTCTCTCCTCTCAGCTGACAGCCCGCTTCTCCTCTGACCACAGGATCAGACCACCGATACAACAGATATACATGTGTTCTAGTCTAGCAGCATGAAGGGGATTTACAGAGACGGATACTTGGACGGATCTATCGAGCTGCGGGACGTTTTGAACAGCAGATGTGTTAAATGTGTCCGCGGAGGACACAACAAGACGATGAGGATTAGGACCGGGATGGTTTTTTGGAATCTCATCTTTTCACTGATGTTCACTTGTGTGAAAGGTACGAAGCCACTGCAGCAAGCAAAGCCTCTGTGTGTGTGTGTGTGTGTGTGTGTGTGTGTGTGTGTGTTCTGTGCGTGCGTGCGTGTGCGTGAGGGCGAGAAATCCAAAGCTTTAACGTTAAAACCGTCTGTAGCTCGGTTTACTGGTTTACTGGTTTGCTGGACAGAGTTTAATGCAGCTCTGACTGAGATCCTGCAGCAGCCCTACCAGCCTTCCGATGGGCGACGTGAGCTGCTTTGCTTAGCAGGCTCTAATAACTCTAGTGGCTTGTTGAGGTGTTGAGAGCATGCACTGCACATCTCCTACAGGATGGACACACACAATCTCATCTGTTTCTCTCTTTCTGGGTCGAGTTTTATCAAGTGTTTCTGTGCATCAGGCCAGTTCCTCACCACTGGAACCATTAAGGGAGGGTTGGAGGGGTAATTAGTGGTGTGGAACCAATTTGTCTACTGGTGTTTATGTGACTTGCCAGTGCAGGCAGGTGTAAGGTGGGCTTGTTAGTATTCTAGTGGTCTCTGCCCATCTGAATACTGGCTGCTCTCTAGCTGCTGCTGCTGCTGAGGTAATAACACACCATTCCATTTTATATCTCACATGCTGCATTTATTCAGACCGATGGCAGCTTCAGCTTCAGCACACTGAAATGTCACTTTATTTCTCTCTCTCATACAGTTTTATGAAAATGGCACAGAAATATATAATAACATGTGAAAGCAATTGTTGCTCATTTCCCTACTCTGCAATCTCCATGTGCTCATCCGTCTCCTACTGACATTTAAACGGCATTTAGAGAGAAAATGGATAGAAATCAATTTGTTGCTTCCTTTCAATGCCAGTTACATGTTGATCATGAGAATGTGTGTGTGTGTGTGTGTCATGTATTAAATGTTACACTCACTGTGTGAAATTCTCATTTCCAACCAAAATTAAAGCCAAAGAAAAAAATCCAATTCCAACCCTCAAATGTTTTTCTTCTCCGAGTGTGTGAGTGTGTGAGTGTGTGTGTGTGTGTGTGTGTATTTGGGGACATTGTGTGTGTGAGTGCATGGCAGTTTATCTGTTGAATGCATGTACTGCTGTCTGAGTATGGGCACTCACAGATATCAATTTACATGCAGATTGCTCACCCTTCTCTGTGAGTAATCCTCCTGTCTGTCTGTCTGTTGGGGGGGTGGATGGATGAAATGTGCAGCATGCAGAGCAGCGGCGCCCACCCAAGGATGAGCCAAGTCGAGGCGAGCCGAGTCGGGCACAGTGCTTGTTTCTTCACCACCCACATTGTGGCAATGTCAAACCTCGAGGCCACTGCCAATCCTCCTAGTTCTGTTACTTATTAGCGAGCCAGCCAGGGATTGGGGAGGAGGAGAGGGCAGGAGGGAGGAGGGAGGAGGCCTGGGTCCTCTTTTGGAAAAGAGCAAAGGAAATAGTGACACAGAACCATGGTGGGCAGGGAGAGAAGCATGGAACAGCTGTTGTTCCCCCTAGCATGCTCTGACAGGTGACACAATGTTTGCAGAAGTAAGAAGATAGAGATCTGGCCTGTGACTCACTGCTCCGGCTAAGATAATGATGCTCTATCTGGTGAAGTTTGTACAACACCACTTTGCTAGAGGTGCTTTTTCATATTAGAATAGTTTTTGAACCGGGATACGTGCGGCGTGGGTGATGTTCACAAAGTGATCTGAGGTATACCTGTCTGATTGTTGGCGTTCCATATACGTATATTATAAAGTGGAATTCGGTTACATTTAGCAACTTAGTTTTGTAATTAATAAAACTGCACAGCGGCTAAACAGAATAATATGTTCTCATTGCAGCAGTCGACCAGAAACCAAACAACTGAGGACATCCACTGCAACTGTGTCACCTAATCCTCGGGGAACTTATAAAAACTGCTTGACACAGACACAAATTTAGGGAGCTAAATTGCAGAGACTGGGGTTTCTTTTTTAAATAGGGCAAAAGACCTGGGTCAAAAACAAATTGAATTCCTTCACGCCGATAGTGAGCACTACTACTGTATCCTCTCTTGAGGACAGCAGCTGCGTCGACAATCACGCCGCGTCCATCGATCGGATGACGATCAATCAGGTTCACAATAATGAAAGAGTCACAAAGCAGAGAGCGCCCCGTTCTTATGACACGTGCATGTGTAGGCAGTGGATATATAATATCACGTGAGAGAGCAGAGGAACTAGAAGTGAATACGTTCCAGATTGGAGTTACGGCCACAGCTTCCTGGGTTGGCCCTTTATAGAATATTTCTTACTGAAACTGATGAGTCATATTACTTTACATTTTTATCTTTATATTGGTTTCAAACGGTACTTTGCAGATCAGAATCTACTTAGATATCCGGTCTCCGTCTATATACAGGACAGTCCTAGCAGTGACCCGATAATGAAAAGCACGATCGTCACGGGAAGTTGGAGGGACACCACAGGAGAGGACAAACAGAGCACCCAGATCACTGGCCTGTTTCCCACCCTGACATCAGCACGTCTCAAATGACAGACAGCGATTAATGATAGTGAACAGATTGTTGTAAATTGTCCATCTGTTGTGTCCCACCACTTCTGCTTCTTGTGATTACTGTATTTCTCAAAACTTCCTCTCTAGCTTCCATATTCTGTTATATACTGTAGGCTTAGTTTGTTAAACTATACCAGGCAGTCACTAATTGCTGGTAATGTGGTGGGTTGTGCACAGACAGTAATCTGGCCACTGAGCCCTCGATGAAGACTTTCTCTCAATGTGATTATGTAAACAGGCTGGAAAGGCTGCTGGGGCTAATCAGGATTACAATTTGTCTGTGTAATTATACACTATCTACAGGGAATTTGGGGCATTATCCCACTGCCCCTCAGGTTCTTGACCTCCACAACGAAAAAGGTGGACAGTCTCCAGAAGAATCACCTGGAACCGGAGGGAATGATATATACAATTTTCCCGGAAACGGGAACTTGGAACGGTTTACTCCCCAGATTCCTGATGCCTCTTTTAGCGCTGACATCTCACTGGATAGTCCTAGTGGTGGGGTACCAGAGTAATACTGAGTTAGTCTTCAGGCCCGGGCCAGGCTCTTAGATGTTGCTGACAGGTCCCCTGCGAAGGTCGGATATAGTTTGCTGGTTCTGATTAAGTCAGTTTCTTCTCAGGTATCAGTTTTAATATACGCAGTACTCTTGGGGGGAGAGAGATTGGCAATATCTTGTCTTCTGGAAGAAAAGTAGCTCGCCGTTTGTTGAGATTAAATGTAATAGGCTGAGGAGCGGCGGCTCGCAGAGTCAAGGCTACACATTCAAGGTCTTCTGCACCGTATAGGTGGAGGTTTCAGAGGGGATTAAACCCTGTCAACTGCCTGCAGGCACATTCACCGATAACAATGTATGCATTTATTTAGCCTTATCCATGCAGTAGTTAAAATCGACAAAACCTGTCAAGGAAGAAATTTGCAATTACATTGTCTTTGGATTGTATTAATACAACAGCTGTGTTTATTAACAGTTATAAGGAGGGAAATGCAGCAAAGCATTCATTATTAGGGCTTTCAATCCATTCAAATATTTAATCACCATTAATCGCATGATTGCACTTTTTTTATCTGTTCAAAATGAACCTTAAAATCAAGTATTTAGTCCTCTTATCAACATGGGGTGGGCAAATATGTTTGATTTATGCAAATACCTATATGTATATATTTATTATTGGAAATCAATGAACAACACAAAACAATGACAGATATTGTCCAGAAACCCTCACAGGTACTGTGTTTAGCATAAAACAATATGCTCAAATCATAACATGGCAAAGGTCAGAGGTTTGACAATGACCATGACAGTTTTTCCTCGCCAAAATCTTGCATAAGTTTGGAGCATTATTTAACCTCCTTCATGGCCAGCTAGTAGGACATGTTTGGTAACGATCGATTCATCAGGTTTTTTCTAGTTTCATATGATAGCAGGATCTTCTCTAGCAGGATCTTCTCTAGCAGGATCTTCTCTAGCAGCATCTTCTCTAGCAGGATCTTCTCTGGCAGCATCTTCTCTAGCAGGATCTTCTCTAGCAGGATCTTCTCTAGCAGCATCTTCTCTAGCAGCATCTTCTCTAGCAGGATCTTCTCTAGCAGCATCTTCTCTAGCAGGATCTTCTCTAGCAGCATCATCTTCTCTAGCAGGATCTTCTCTAGCAGCATCTTCTCTAGCAGGATCTTCTCTAGCAGGATCTTCTCTAGCAGCATCTTCTCTAGCAGAATCTTCTCTAGCAGGATCTTCTCTAGCAGCATCTTCTCTAGCAGGATCTTCTCTAGCAGCATCTTCTCTAGCAGGATCTTCTCTAGCAGCATCTTCTCTAGCAGGATCTTCTCTAGCAGCATCTTCTCTAGCAGCATCTTCTCTAGCAGCATCTTCTCTAGCAGGATCTTCTCTAGCAGCATCTTCTCTAGCAAGATCTTCTCTAGCAGCATCTTCTCTAGCAGCATCTTCTCTAGCAGGATCTTCTCTAGCAGCATCTTCTCTAGCAGCATCTTCTCTAGCAGCATCTTCTCTAGCATCATCTTCTCTAGCAGCATCTTCTCTAGCAAGATCTTCTCTAGCAGCATCTTCTCTAGCAGCATCATCTTCTCTAGCAGCATCTTCTCTAGCAGCATCTTCTCTAGCAGGATCTTCTCTAGCAGGATCTTATCTAGCAGGATCTTCTCTAGCAGGATCTTCTCTAGCATCATCTTCTCTAGCAGGATCTTATCTAGCAGGATCTTCTCTAGCAGCATCTTCTCTAGCAGGAAAACTGACAAGATTTATTGCATTAAAGAAATTAGTAGCATTAAAACAAATTTGCGTTAACGGATTATTGTTATTAACTTTGACAGCCCTAATTTATTTAAAATGAGATGTAACTAATAAACCAGTAACTAAAATCCCATGTTTACTCCTGTGTTCATTGAAGCACAATACTGGTTGGATATTGTTTTCCATTAATCTCATGAGGAGCTGTATGCACAGTTTACTGTATTTCCAGTATTATTCACTCTATAACCTGTGACCCACATAACTTCATGAATCTTCCTCGGCAGTGACCACTGCTGCTCTTGTTTGTGTCTCCGGCTGTCGGCTGGATTTCTGATATGTGACAGGGGAGCAGGCGGGGGGTGGAGGGGCGAAGCGTGGCTGGGGAAACAAAATGGGCTGATGTGAAGGTAATTGAGGAGGTAGACTGCTTAGTGGAGGTCGCTGTGATTCCACAGCATATTTCACAGCTATTAAAATGATAGGTGTGGATAGCTTTACGGATACATGTTCAGACTCTCAACTACACCACACCGCGAATCAATGTTGAGCAGGAAGCACTACCTACCTGACTGCACCCTGACAACCTAGTCAGGCTGCTCTAAACCAAAATTCCAAGCTGGTCAAACAGTTACCCAGTCAAAAGCACAACTAAACAAGCAGCAATAACCACAAATGATCTAAACCCTACACTCAAAGGCCACAAAATACACACAAAAACTTACATTTACTTCACCTCATGGATGTTCTTATCCCGGACGAGCCCCCCATTTGTTACGCCCCACCCTCGGGCAGCCCTATTAGGGCGAACAACACTCTAACACTGACCCAAACCAAACACAGAAGACACCTTTGAAACTCTCAAATCCATAGGATTTATTAACAAGAAAATACAAAAAAGACAAAATATCAAGTCCTAAGCTGAGAGGCAGAAGAACCAGCAGTCCCCACACCAGAAGCCTCTCTCTTCTGCTGCTGGCACAGGAGCTTTTAAACACCTCCTTCCCAACCTTGTTTAGCAAATGCAGCACACCTAGGCACCTCGTTGAGGAGTGCAGCACACCTGGGCAGAGATACTGGTGTGGGAAAAGGGACAACAGCACAGGAAACACATACAGCCGTAACAACGTTGCATATAACATCTAGAAAATAGACCAGTCGACCGAACAGTGAGATGCTGTCAGATCAGAAGGAAATTATTGATTTCCTCATAAATAGTACTGTTAATTTAACAATAGTTTTCTGACCTCTTCTGTAAGGCATGAAGTAGCAGAAATGTGATCTCTCATGCAGTCTGTTTTCAACATGTGAAACAGACATCCAGGCTTCTGCTGCTTCTGCCGCGCACACTGAAATAAATCATTGATTGACTAATCATCTGATTTTCGGCTTCCATGCTGTGTACATTGGCCTTTGGCCCCGGCCTGTGGAGCTGCATTTATTACAGCACTTATATCATCCATCTTTGTCCATTCTCAGTTTAATTTTGTTCTTAAGAGCATTATCAAGGACACACATTGTTACTGAGACCAAGGAGCTGAACCTATATCCCCGGCCAATATCAGCCAACTGCAGAGGCAGCACTTTTAGACCTTCACTTCCTTCCAGTCCAACCTGTGGAATCTAAAAGCAACGAGGGTAGATAGTAAAGTAATCGCTTCTTTATCGTGCCACATACATGCCATGAGTGTTACTGCTGTGTGTGGACTTGTATTTGATGTTTTAACATGCAACATGTATTTCTTTTTTAATTACACAAGCATATTTTCTACTGAATTCTATGACAAGTACAGTTCACACGGCTCGGAGAGTCCTTGTGTGTCCTCTGTCTTCCAGTTGTCTTCAGGAGGGGGACGGAGGGGAAGAACATTACATCTGTTAGACGGGAAAAACAAAACTAAGGGATGATGCAGAGGCCAAAAGAAAATGAGCAATGCAGGTTGACTAAAACTTGAGTTAGAGCTGCAACGATTATCCTTTTAATCAACTAGTCAAACGATGGAAAATCAAGCTGCAACTATTTTGATAATCGAATAATAGTTATAAGGTAATATTTATTTTTCAAGTAAAAAAACAAACAAACATTTGCTGCAGATTTGAAGCTTTTCTTTTCCAGCATGCATAATAGTGAACTGAATATCTTTTGGTTTTGGGCTGTTGGTTGAATAAAACAAGACATTTGAAGACGTCATCTTGGGCTGTGGAAACATTATAACAGACAAAATGATGAATCGATTAATCGGGAAAATAATTGGCAGATTGATCGTTTAGTGTTACTAATAATAATATGAATAAATTATAATTTATACATAATTTTGTATTAATATAATTGGTTGTATAATTGTTATTTTTACTACTTCACACTTAAGTAGTAACACTAAGAAGGTACAAAATTTAAATTAATTTACAACAACTATTTGGGTGTTATACAGCCATTAACTGAGTTGTATTTCTACTGGAGTATTTAATACTTGACTCCTTCAAATTTGCATTCACATACAACTAAACTGCATTCTGAATGACGTTTTGAGGGAAACATATCTTCTCCTGAATGATGGTCACAGTTTTAAACACAAAAAAAACACAACAAAACTACTCCGTTATGTTTAGTAAAAATGTCATGATTTGGCTTAAAATTAGTACGCTTGTAAGGTTATTTAAATTTTGGGTTTCAGACGGGACATGAACAGCGGTCTCCTGGGTGAACTATGTGTGACTGATTAGAAGATTAGAAACGTATTTGTGATGCAGCAGAAACAAACGTAATCTGGGAGGAAATACGTTTCCCTCGAAACATGATGACAATGCAGTATTGCTGTATGGGAGACCCGGCTGGCACGTTAGTGTGACAAAGTAATGTTCAATTCTTATCAGTTATTTATAATAATGATAATAATAATAATAATAATAATAAACAGGTCGTACAAATGTTTGATGGGAAATCCTCATAACACACGCAAATGCAACGACAACAAAAGCTCTGATAAATGTGCAGTTGTGACTCGTTGCCTCCGGGTGGTGCAGAATAGCTGCAGCTCTGACTTTCTGTGTCCTGTCGGTGGTGAGATCAACACGTCTTCATCTGCTACCATAACTCTTCTTTCCTAAAGGTGGAGCTCGTAGATGTGCATGTGTAGAGTTGGTCTTACAATTTTCTGGAGAATCTGCAGCCAGTGAAATGTTAACGAGGCGGTTTGTAAGTTTGTGATTGAGTTTCAGGCGAGTTTCAGGCGAGTTTCCACTAGGCGCTTTGCATCTAAGAAACACGTCCTCTCTATGTGAACAGGCTGTTAAGTGGAAGAAGATGTTTACCTGGAAAGAGAAAAACAGCCGAGTATTATCTCAGCCTCTGTGTTTGTCTTTAGATGGAAAAAGACAGATTTTGCTTCTTTCCCTTTTTCGGGGAAAGTGAAGTGTTGATGTTGTTGTTTGTTTGGAAGATTGGAGGCTAGAGAGAGACAGGCATCCTATTAGAAGTGTTGTTGGCTCACAGCTTTGTGTTGTACAGCAGCTCTCACAGTGGTGGCCTGGCATCAGGTGCAATATGGCTCAGTAGCACTTTGAGGAGGTATTTGGTGTCTAGCCATAAAATACTGTATCTGCTGGGAAGTGGGTAAAGCACCAAGCAGCAACGCAGAAACGCTGGGAAACAGTTATTACACTCGGCTATTCAGACACACAACTTCTGTTATTTCCTTGTGCAATGGTGTGCGTTTACTGTGTGTACTTGTGCAGCTGCGCTTCAGCGTGGCAGTGTATTTGATTTTAGTATTTCTCACCTCAGTGGTTGGCAATTTAAAACCACCAAATGGAATATTTCAGAGCCCTTTCCTAAATTGCAGTGACACACTCGTGAGGTAATAGTCGTTCTCTAGAAAGCCCCTTTTCTGTTTCTGTTGTACGGAGCCCGTTTTCCTTTCATCAAGCATGCAGACAAGCATAGTGGTGGGGCTGCGATTATGCTCATTCTATCAGTGTGAATTGTGAAGGTGCAGCACAGCCATGCAGATAAAATCCTTCTCTTCGGGGACATCAATTTAAGATTTCTGTCTACTAAGGTTGCTGTCTAGGCCCTTGCAGCCATCATTGTTGTATTCCTGGTTGTGCTGATGAAAAATTATTTTCCCTTCCCTCCATATTTTATGTCTGTGGCTCCGAGTACAGCTTGTCATAGATCTAAGAGAAAAGTGCTTGGATTTCTAAAAACAAAATTACCTCTAAATATAACTCCTAAGTGCTGCAGCAGCTCTGATTTGATATGGGGGCAGACCCCGAAGATTCATGATCTGAAGGGATGACAGCAGACAAGCAACAAAAGGTTTTACTGCCGTGCACATTTCCTCTGATCAATGCTGATGTTCAACACACTCTATATTTCTAATTTCCTCTTCTCTTTCTGGACTATATAAGATCAATACTCTAGGGAGTGTGTATGTATATCACAACAGTTTGTCTGTTGTTTGTAAGAAGTGAGGATACTTTGCAGTGAATGAAGCCTGCCAGGATGTTTGTTGACCTTTGTTTTGCTCAGTAAGGGCTCTATCTCTCCCGACGGCGCTCTGTAACGAGGCCTCGCTGATGGATATCTCCGTATCGGCTGACTCACCTTTAAGGTCGGGTGCAAATCAATGCAGGTTTTTTTGTACTTTAACTTTGATTGCTAGGAGGGGGTGCTGTAGCCTCCCCCTCCGTTTGTGATAGGCCGTCATCATGAACAATGATGAAATGCCGCGGCGGAAGAAGAAGTGTCCTTGACTAAGCGTTCGCTACAGTCTATCGTGAGGAAATGGAGTATCAAGCAGAGAGAGAAAATAATACATGCCAAAAATAAATCAGGAAGGGGAGCTTGAAAGCGCCTTGCTCGGTAGGCTTGTGGATATTGGACTCGGGATTTGTTTGAAGAAAGATACTGTGATGTATGAAGGGTGAAAACACTTTCCGTGCGTAGATCGACTGGCGGTCCGAGCGCTGTTCAAAGACTCAAAGACTCAGACTCATTTCTACTGCAAACTCTGAAGCTGTGCATCTTAGTATTGTTTAGTTATTCAAGTAACCGTGTGTTGATGTGACCAAACAGTGGTGGATATTTATGCATGAACAGCATGAGTATGTGCTTTAAGAGAACAGTGTGTAACGTTTCGGGCAATCTATTAGCAGAACTGGAATATAATATTCATAACTGATGAAAAATGTTTTCATTAGTGTATAATCACCTGAAACTAAGAATGATTGTGTTTCTGTTAGAATGAGTCCTTCATATCTCCACAGAGAGCAGCTCCTCTTCACAGAGTCCTCCATGTTTCAACAGTAGTTCTGAACTCATGTTTTACGTTACCTGAAGGCCGCCGTAGTTCTCCGACGCGCTTGTGAATCTGCGGTAACGTGAGCTGCAGAGTGATGAACCGTGGCACCGCCAGCCGCTATCTGACTTCTGCCGCTCCTAAAGTAGTGTTGTTATGGTATGGATGACCTCTGAGAGAGGTGAACGGCGTTACCAGGGATTGGCACTCGGCGGCTCACGTTACTGCAGTCTTGGAAAGGGTGGAGTGAGCGGAGGGGTGTTCAGCTGGTTGCAATCTGCAACCACAGCACTAGATGCCACCACATCCTACAGACTGCACATGTGAGTCATATAGTACACACATTGGTGATGGTTTATACGACTCTTGCATCCTTAGACTCTCACTATTAATTACACATACATGATTTTTACATAGACGTATCTATATGCTCCTTTTCCCTTTCTTATGTATGGTATATTTAAGAACATATACAGTATCTATATGACTCAGAGAATAAGGTGTATATAATTTATATCTTCTCACACACACTGTTTGTGTCAGAGAAGTCCCTTACTGCAAGTCTAAGTTAACTTTAAAGACTTTTTGGGGATTCTGAGACTCAGCACAAGTCTTTACTTAACATTATTATCTTTAAAGGTGCTAAATTCCATATCCAGAGCATTAATACAGCAGCAAACAACTATTGTCTATGTAAAGATATAAGGAGGAATGTCTACCTGAGCAGAGAGTGAAGTCGCTCCATCAGTCTGTGTGTGTAGTAATCCGAGCTTCTCCGTGCTTTGTTGACATTGTCGGTCCGGCCACGCGTGACTTTCAGTGCATGTGAGCGTGCCCCACTGGCTAGCTCACGGCCGCCGCTCTGCACGGCTCTCATACGGCGGTTATGGCTGATAATGCCGTCCATAAACCATGGAAGCTCCACGTGGGCTACGGGGGCCACGGCCCGGGTAACTTTTGAAGTCTAATATAATATTTTTATGAACAAAAGCCTGAATTGTATCTGTGGTTTATCCCAAAACTTTCTCTTTAAAAGAGCCAAATGATATCGGTCACCGTCACCAGCTCCCACTGACTGCTGCACGCAATCTGACTTACAACCTATCACGTGAGTTGATTATCAACGACTCTGTTTCAGAACCATGGACAGAGTGTTTGTTGTGTGTAGGTGGTGTTTGTTGTGTGTAGAGGGTTAGGGTTAGGGTTAGGGTTAGGTACAGGTAGGTGCAGTCTGTAGTCTGTAGTGCTGAAGCGGAGTGGAGGATCAATAGACAGAACATGATTTCTTAGTTTGGTTTCGGAGCACTGAAAGCACAAACAGCCGTCTCGAGGCGCCTCATCCTGATCTGACAGAGAATCGTTCATAAATTTAAAATATAGCGCTCTGATAGAGCCACATTCTAAAGTGAGTGCTAATAAATGTATTCTTTGATTTAGAAACAGAAGCCTAATGCTAAAAACACAGGTGTATTAATCTACTTCGATGGCAGACTCTGGTTGAAAAGTCCTAATAAAGCTTAAACACAGTAGTAATGATACAGTACATCTAGCAGTGTGCAGTAGGAGATCACTCTCCACTCTTTAAAGAGAAGAAGTGTAATACCCCTGAAACATCAACATGTCATGAGTGTGTGTCAGAGCTCAGAGTCCACCTCTTCTCTCTGTGGTCTCGAGGCTCGGTGCATGA
>NC_051279.1:683433-723433 GCF_015220745.1 Sebastes umbrosus | reverse complement strand
TCGCCGCTGTAGGAGAATCTGTCGGTGGCTCTTCTGGTGACAGCTTTGTGAAAATGAAGGCAGTGTGGATGAGACATCTACAGGCTCTATTTCACTTCATTAAATTCAAGAATGTGGGACAACTTCTGGCAGATGATCAGTGAAAATAGAAACAAAAGCCTCTATGTACAAGACCACCAAGCAATGACAAACATCAGTAGCTGTTGGTCAAACACGCTTCTACAGTCATACCAACAACTCTGTTGGATCAGTGAAGAGGGCTGTCCTGGTAAATCTGATATTCCTGAGTGCACTTGAAAGCAGCAATAATGCACGGCGTCACAGGTTGGATCCTGTTGACCCTGTAGGCGGCGCAGCAATGCTGCAAAATGTGCCATGAGTACCCTGTTTGCTCAATGGTGGCGGGAAGAATTGCAACTTAGACATGCGACAAACCATGGCGATATTCCCCCCCCCCAACTGCATTTAAAGCAGCAGCTCATCACCAGACACAACATCATAAACCTGTATGGGCATGATATATGTATATATCCATAAGTGGATCTATAAGAAGGTCAGGCCACTTGATCAGTGGATACAGGAGGAATGAATGGGTCAGCTATCTGGAGATACACTGTACTGTCAGGGACTCGGGGTCAGGACCGAGTACCTGACCTGTGAGGATAATATCCTGAAGGTATTGCAAGATGTAAAGATTGAAGGGGAAATGTTCCAGAGAATTATCATATTTGTGATAACAGAGTTGTTTTTTGTGTGTGTGAAATACAAACAGCTGCGAGGCTTTGTCCAGAACTAATGTAACAGCCTGACAAGAGGGAAATTAATTGTCAGTTTGTCTCAAGAGTTTAACATTTTGTTTGCTCACATCAATTTATAAGAAGGCGTGCATCTCATCAGGACAAATCACTACTGTTTTTCATCTGTTTCAGATGCATAGCTGCCAAGTCATCTGTGGGTTTCTTCCCACATACTGTGTGTGTGCACTGTATGGCCGACACTATGGAAAACATCCTTTACCTACCGAGTGTGAAAAGCTAATTACACTGGGAGTAAATTGTGGGGGGGTAAACCATGCATCTTAATTAAGTTTGCATTTCATTAGACAACGTGCAAGATAGCCTCAAATAAAATGGCAGACAGTGTGACAGTGTGCACGGGAGCGTGCTCATGCATTGTTTGTGTTAAGTGTGGGAGCGAGTATAATCCTGGATGTGGAAGAATAGGTGTGATTGTGAGAGAAAGCAGGGTGCTGTAAACGTCTGTGCATGAGCGAGACAGATTATATTTGTATGTGTTTCAGTTGGAGTTCCTTAGCTGCCGTTGTTCATTTACATTAACAGCACAAAGGTTAGCCGAGCAATCAGATACTTGTAGTTTGAGAATGATAGTATAATGCTTAACCTAATATGTCAAGGGTATTGATTTTGAGCAGTGCCAGTGCAGCGAAGGTGCAGAGAGATATACAGTATGTTGTGTGGGCTGTGAAACACAGTGTTAAGGGCTTGTGGCACCAAATTGGAAGACCTTGCTTGCTGCTTGTCTCTGAGGCTCTCTGACCCACTGGAGAGAAGAAGTGGGCAGTAATGATACATCACTGGCTTTTTGTTCGATACAACATCGAAAAACAGCCCTCAATTATGCATTCCTCTTCCATAATGACAGCGGTATTTGTTACAGCCTATTCTGTCTGTAATTTGAAGAGGACCTGAAAACATAAATGGAAGCGTAAAACGTGGCTCTTATTCAGACGCTTACCAGGTTTTTCCTCACAGCTTCTGCCAGCTGAGTACAATGTGGATTTTACCAACAGTTTGTTCTCAGTTGAAGAAATATTGCACCTGGACAGCATGAACACAGTTGTTACAATAAAAATGATACTTGGAATAGCATCTGTACGGGCCTAAAAGTTTTAAAGCCAGTCTGTTTGTTTATCGTTTTTTTAGCTGCTTGGATGCGTGAACGCCAGGAAAAATTAAGTACTCTTTCTGTACAATTTCCTCCCTTTGTTCCATGTGTTGAAGAGCATTTTATTTAGTTATCTCTTCAACTGAGTCACACACACTCACTGTGAGTTTGATAATGACTGTGTTCTCCTCTCTCTTCCAGGTTTTATCCATACCTGCGGAGGCACTTTAAAAGGGAGGAACGGGACGATAGAAAGCCCCGGCTTTCCATACGGATATCCAAACGGAGCGAACTGTACCTGGGTGATTGTTGCCGAGGAGGGCAGCAGGATTCATATAGTTTTTCAATCTTTTGCTGTGGAGGAGGAATATGACTTTTTATCTTTGTATGACGGGCATCCGCACCCGGCTAACTTCAGGACGAGGTAAGAAAGCGGCCCTGGAGCCGTGCACCTTGAAGTGTTTAAAGGCTGGCAGGCAGGGGACGGGGAGTAGGAGGGAGGGAAGCCTTCAATGGGAGGTTCATCTTTAATGTACACATGACAAAGACTCTTGTCAGGCGAGTCAGGCAGCAGTGGGGATTGGACTGTTTCCACTATTTTCTGACGTGCAGAATTGAAATGCACTCACAAAACTGTAGAAGGTTCTGATTTGGATTTTACATGTGAAAAGCTCATTTCAACCAACTTGAAAATATATTTCTATTACATTAAACCAAACAGACTTTAAACATAACAATATTTATTTATAAATGCATGTAGAATGTTTGAAACTCTGGACAGTCATAGAAACTCGGAAATAAAGTTTGGAAATTAGTGTTTGGTGGATTATTTCTCTGTTGTTCTAATGCTAATGGTCATTGTATTTCACATGGTTGGAAAGCCTGTTTATTTACCTTCACAATGATGTCCAACCTGTAAGGATCATGCATTTGTGGGATGAGCAGCACAGCTGATGATGTGGGTAGCGCCTAGTGCCGATGGTAAACAGTGTATTCTCCTGCTGATGTTGACTCTTGTTTTGAGTTGTTTGGTGGATGATTGAACTCTCTATCAGTAACAAGGAACATATTGATTAATTGAATCCACCGTCAGGAGCCTCAGTAGAGGTGGAAGATCCATACGCAGCCACAACAGCCTGGCACCTCCTCCTCATGCTGGTCATCAACCTGGTCACACGTTGCTGTGGGATGGCGTTCCATTCCTCAACCAGGATTGGTTGCAGGTCAGCCAGCGTGGTTGTGTTGGTCACTCTAACACGTACAGCACGCCCAAGCTGATCCCACATGTTGAGTTGGGTTGAGGTGTGGACTCTTGGCAGGCCGTTCCATTCTCTCTACTCCCACATTGTGGAGGTAGTCTGTGATAACCCTGGCTCTGTGGGGGGGGGGCGTTGTTTCTTGGAGGATGAAGTTAGGTGCCAGATTGTGGAGATATGGGATCACCACTGGCTGCAGGATTTCATCCTGATATCTCCCTGCATTGAGATGGCCTTCAATGATGACAAGCCTTGTTTTGCCAGTGAGGGAGATGCCCCCCCCCGACACCATGACACTGCCCCCACCAAAAGCTGTTACTCCATCGGTTCAACAATCAGCATAGCAGGAGAATACACTGTTTAGCATCGGCAGAGAATTTTGGCTAATTTCACTTGGGCGCTCCCCACATCATCAGCTGTGCTGCTCATCCCACAAATGCATGATCCTTACAAGTTGGACATCATTGTGAAGGTAAATAAACAGGCTTTCCAACCATGTGAAATACAATGACCATTAGCATTGGAACAACAGAGAAATAATCCACCAAACATTAATTTCCAAACTTTTTTTTCCTAGTTTATATACATGATTCTGTTCAAACACAAAGTACAGAATCTTATATGTAACACGCTTTAAGTAGTCTTGTGTTTGGGTTCCATAGCAAAGACACCCATCAACCTGAAAGCTGTAAGAAGAATCCCTGCTTTTCTTTCTGAATGAGCTGGAGCTGTGTTAGCTCCAGTGATGCGTGGGTCAGCTCAGTGGCCACCGTCCTTTATTCAGATGCTTCACTGGAGGAGACGGAGGTGGAGAGAAAAACAGGAGAATCAAACACAAACATTTCCTCTTGTTTACTTCAGTCCCTGAACAGACAAACTAGTGTTTACTTGCTTTACTTTCTGCATTCTCACAGAAGCCTCACATCCATGTTGTGTGGGAAGGTTCTTCTATGTTTCTTTTTAAATCCCCCCCCGCCTCCTCAGTATCTGGCTCTAACACTATTATTTGTCTCTCACTGTTTGATTTTACGGGATGGTAAATTCACACCATGCAGCTGCGTACTCTTGGATAATTTAATTTAATAAAGACAAATGGATATCCAGGGTGATATGTAAGATATCATTAGGGATGGACATAAGATGCAGATTCAGAGGAAACCATTCTTGAAGGTTCTTGAAGGTTTTTGATTCATAAATAATTCTGATGCTTTTTATTAAACACACTTAAATCACCAACATGAGCTCAATCAAACCTTGCAGAATTGGTTTAACCAGCAGGCGGTGAGCCAATCCTTGTGAGAAAAAAAAATCCTTTATATAGAAATATTTTGTTGTTCGGCCATAAAAAAAAAAAAAAAGGACATATTCTATGTCTGATTCAGAAAGAATGTGAACCGCAGCATTCCTGGGATGTTCTATTTCCTACTTTCCAAAAAATGAAGCTTTAAATAATCATTTTGTGCTTTGATTTCAAAGGAAACCACCACAAAGGTTTCACATTCTCCTTGTCAAACCAAATTGCTGAAAATAAGCCCACTCTTTATAGATAAGTGTGCTGTGTACTATTAGAAGATTATCTCTCCTCTGAGCTGATACACACATCAGCTTTTAAACCTGTCGAAAGCTCCTTCTTCTTCTTCTTTTTAAAAAAGGACATCTCAGTGTCTGATTATCCACTTGTATTCACAAGCATGCTCCATCAGAGGTGAGTGTGAGGTCCTGCGTTTCTCTGTGAAACACTCAAAAAGACAGTCCCCAAAATGAGTTCTCCTGGCTCATTTGTGTGGCTCAACTTCTGTGGAAGCAGACCCGGGTCACATGCTAATACGACGGAGGATGTATAGCAAAGAGTGGCAATGAAGGGGAATAATTCAGGAGCTGAATCATTGTTGATACTTTAGCAGCTGAATCACTTTAGATACTTAAAAGATTATGTTGCATAATGCTGTTTTCAAGGTCAGGCTTATGAAAGGTTTGTCACCATGCTGGTTGACTCCACATCAATTAATGATCTCACATATATTACACTTGCCGCAAATATGGTTTAAAAAGCCTTTCAATATAATAACTCAAGCCTGTGAGCAATTATAGAGCAACTCCTGACATTGCTATGACTTTGCGTCCATATTGTTTTCTGCAGAAGAATGTCTACGGTAACGTAAAGGTAAAGTCTTTTTCTCTATAGTGAAATCATTCTTGCACAAGTAGCGTAACCCGATACCAGGGTTCAGCAACCTTTACTATCAAAAGAGACATTTTAGGGAACAAAAAAAAGAATCTGTCTGGAGCCGCAAAACATGTGATCATTGTGATGAAGGTAACTCAGTTTATAGTCTCAGTATATAGTATATTAGTCTAATGCAGTGAGGGCCAAAGAGACAATGTACTACGGAGTATTAGGGCCACATTGAGGGAAACAACATCTGAGATTTACACAATAAAGTCAGAATATTACGAGAAAAAAAAGTCGTAATATTATGAAAATAAAGTCGTAACTTTACGAGAAAAAAAGAAAATAACACGTAAAGTTACTACTTTATAATATAACGACCTTTTCTCATAAACCTATGACTTTATTCTTGTAATATTATGACTTTTGTCATGGTCTGGCTGTGCCAGAGCATTGAACTTTTTTCTGTTTATTGTAGGTTAGGATTGTCTTGTGTTCCTCCGTTAGGTTTGTTGGTTGTGTTGATGTGATTTTGGTTTCTGTTATATTCTTTCATGCCAGTGTTTCCTGTTTTATTTTGTAATTCACTCCTCATGTGTCTTGTCAGGTTTTACTTCCTACCTTTGTTTGTTTTCCCACCTTTGTTGATTGTCTGCCCCGCCCTGATTTGTTCCACCTGTGTCTAATCACCCTCTTGTATTTAAGCCGGTGTATTCCCCTCTGTCTTTGTCGGTTCGTTTGTTGCTCCAGCCCTGTCTACCTAGTCCCCCGTTTTGCTCGTCACTCCTGCCCTGGTCCTCGTGTTCCTTGTGTCCCCTGGTTGGTAATTTTTGGTTTTGTTCTCAGTTTGGTTTTTGTTGTTTGTTGGATTTGTTCTTTTGTACTTTGTTCCCCTCCCTGCATTTTTGTTTTTTGATGCTTGTTGGTTTTTGTTGTTTGTACTCTTCAGCTGCATTTATTAAAGCTCGCTTTTATTTAAATCTACTTTTCTGCCTGGCGAACTCTGCGTTTGGGTCCACCCTGTATATTCACAACTCTAACAACTTTATTCTCGTAATATTATGACTTTATTCTCTAAATCTCAGATATCCTTTTTTCCTCAATGTTGCCCTAATACTCCATCGTACCATAGACCTACAACAATGATCAATAAAAATGAAAACGTAAACAAAAAAACAGTTATTCATTTCCATGTTTATAAATCCACAGGGATCCACTGGAGAGGAGCTGAAGAGACGCAGGTTGCTGACCTCTGGACGTTACCTTAAACTGAGCCAAACCAAAATATTCATTATTACCACGTTAACACATTGGCTCAAATGTGTGTGTTATAAACAGAGGGCATTTTAATGCCAGTAATTTGAGTTTAATGGCAGTAAAATGGCACAACGTCAACAAGTTATGTGTTCAGTGATCACACATGCTGTTGACGTTGCTTCACATGCTGATAGGCCTGCATTTATTGGCTGTTAAGTAGCCCCATAACTAGTGTTGTCACAGTGCCAGAGTTTTTACTTCAGTGCCAATAATAACTCTAAAATTCAGTGACACTGTCAAACCTTAGTGCAGTTTTGATAAATCATCATTAATCCATGGAACAGTATTTATGCAGTCAGTGTTTATACAGTATGTGTTTCAAAGCTGTCTATCTATTTATTAGTATCAGCCTCCAAAGGCATCGATAGTTAGAGTTTTAAAGTGTTAGATAAGAGTGAGCAAAGGAGAAATAACTCCTCCATAGTAACTTTACTCAAGAGGTACTTGTACTTGAGTATTTCCATTGTATGCTACTTTGTACTTCTACTCCACTACATTTATTTCACAGCTTTAGTTACTAGTTACTCTTCAGATCAGTGTGCTATATTCAAAACATTTGATTAACTATAAAATAGCATTGTCATAGAGATTGCTAAATTGTTAAGATAAGCTTCATGTTGACAACTTTAAAATGCTGCTTACAGTATTAACAGTCAGTATTAATATTACAGTAATGTCTGGAGAATATAACTCTCTAAATGGAGTCAGTTTGCATGATGAAAACATTTACTTTAAAACTCTTAAGTACATTTTTGCTGCCAATACTTCTGTACTTTTAGGCTGTTTAAGTAAGATTCGAATGCAGGAATGTAACTTGTAATGGAGGAGTATCTTTACGTTGTTGTATTGCTGCTTTTACTTAAGTAAAAGATCTCAGTACCTCTTCCACCACTGCCCCTCCATTAAGACATTAACACCGTGAAGTCCCCGTAGTACTTCACGGTGTTAATGTACTCGTAGGCCCAGTTCCAAACCCCCCCACCATCACACCCTCTCCCTACACACTTCCACTCCGTTCACGTGGAGGGTCCGCCGTATTAAGAGCCGTCCCAAACCAATCAGCAGGGAGTGTAAGTGGGTTATAAAACCCTCCAACAGCGAGTCTACATCGGTGCTGACTTAACCAGCCGCCCTTACTGACGACTACAACGCCGTTTAGTGTTCCTCAAGGAACACGATCCGATGTCAGTTCCGGTACAAACATATACTGTAAACTGCTCATACTAAGATAGACATTTAATTTATTCTACTTTACTGTCATACAGACATTATCAACTTAAAGTAAATAGATTGTATTTAGGATCAATTATACTTGTGTCTAGTCTAAAAAACGGTAGACATGTTCATTTGATTGCAAAGTGTTGTTATATTTATACATATATACAGCATATATTTATTATTTTATCAGCAGTTGTAACCCCATCATTTATTATATCTTCAATACTGACTTAACAGTACAATAATTCAGCTGTGCAATAAACTGGCATGTCTATGGAGTCACCTGTAGACGTATAGATGTCTATGGAGTCACCTGTAGAGGTATAGATGTCTATGGAGTCACCTGTAGACGTATAGATGTCTATGGAGCCACCTGTAGAGGTATAGATGTCTATGGAGTCACCTGTAGAGGTATAGATGTCTATGCAGTCACCTGTAGAGATATACTGTAGATGTCTATGGAGTCACCTGTAGAGGTATAGATGTCTATGGAGTATAGTGTAATTCAGGTAATAGGGTTTCATGAGGCTGCATTAAGGACATTGTGTGTACGTCTGTATGTGCTGCCCTTTCTACAGCAGGCTGGTTAAACTGTCAGTATTTATCTCTGCTGAGCTGCCTCGGTTCACTTACTATGGTTGAACTCAACATTTTGATGCTCAGTTGAAGTTGCAGGTCCGTTTTAGACAGCTGTGCTTGAGAAGAAATAAACGTATTAAGTGCAAAGGTGTAAATACTGCAGATAAAAGTACCTGCGCTGATGTGTGAGCGTTAGACTGGCAGGTCTATCAGAAGAGTTGTAGCATCAGTTTGTGTGATTGTCTGCTTTGGTTTAGATTAGTGACGGTAAGCAGCAGCCAGACTGCTGACATGCTTCCTCATCAGATGTCATCTTTCAGGTGACGTTATTCTTGTCTTGTTCCTTTTCTCACCAACTCTACATTTATCCTAAAACTAGAGAAGGTGTAATTCTTCATGTCAAAGAACTGTTAGATGCACATACACTATAAAAAACAATTGACTCTGTGGTGGTAAAAAAACGTTATTGGCTTATCCTCATATCCACGTTAGATGTTGACAATGGCAGCCTGATTATGATTTGGAAGGTATCCTAAAGTAAGTCTTGTTTTAAAGTTTTGAACCATGTCTTGAGATATGACTAAAGTTAATATGACTTTAATTTAGTTGTTGTTGTGGTGGTATGTGAATGGAAGGAGTAGCCGTGGATTTCAAACAAGTTTTCAGATGTGGGGCCAGTTTATTATTATTATTATTATTATTATTATTATTATTATTATTGTTCAAGACATGTTTGAAAATACGAGTGTCTGTCTGTTAGCTTCCAGCGGTTGTCTCGTAGTGTAGGGTCAGTGTTCAACTTTGGTATTATCCCTAATCTGACAGGAGAGAAGAGCATTGCTTACCTTGATTTGGTGTGTTGGGATATGACGTTGGCCCAAACTGCAGCTATTCACCAAAGTTCACGATGCAGAACGGACCCACTGTCAAAACAGCTGAAGGCTGAGGTGAAGTCTGCACACCAAAACGCTCTTCATATCTTTATTAAATGACTTCACCCCAAATGACCTTATAGAATCTAGAATTAATTAAGACATTTTCCATAGATGGGAGAATATGATCATGGCTGGGTATCACCACTGATTTATCAAATCGATTTGATTCTGATTCACAAGGTCCCAGTTTGATTGATATTTGATTCGATTAGAGATATTTCCGTTACAAAACTAGTTTTGCTTGAATATGAAAGCGATTCTCAGAGAACTAATGCTGCTGTGCATTATTAAAAATATGAATGTTAACTTAATGTTATTGTTAATGTTTGGAGATTTCTGGTATTTCCACAATGTTTCACCTCAGTTTTGCACATCTTGCATATGGCTCTGCTTCTGTTCAGCTCTTCTCTGTCTTCATAGTTGTTTTAAATCTGAGATGCAACCAGGCGTCTGCCTTCAGGCCTGGCGGTGCCTTCAGTGGAGCAGCTCCCGGCGTCTTTTCATTCAACTCAGGTGCGCTAGTCTCTCACGTGGCCAGATCTCATTGCATGAAGAACCGAAGGCTGGCCACGTGAGACTAACCGGGTTAAAGGGGAACAACGGCCATCTAAACAAAAGAAATGATGTTATTGTGGAGGCTATGTAACGTGATAGAAAAAATACTGCAACTTGCTTAGTAATGCGCAGATCGATCGCGATGGCGCGTCGGGAAACCACAAGGTTGCTGCGTCATCACGGTAAACAGTAACTGATAATATAAATCAAGTATAGAATTTCAACATTTGCAATATAAATAAACCTGCTGTCACTTTCTGAATCTCTTTTACATTAACAATAGACACTTATAAGACTGAGTCATAACTTTCTGACTTCTTTCATTTTCCAGTAATTATAGGCTATTTTCTGCAGATGCTGTCCCTTGGAACAGAAAGACCTAGGACAGGATTTCAGCGCATGTTGTCTCAGTCATCCCGCGTCTAGCTAGAGACAGGCACAGCATGTTGGTAGCTAACTAGACGAGGTTGTCTTGCTCGGAGGGGTGCTGTGGTTGTAGTCCTTAACAAACCGCCCAGCTGCAACGATAACCGATGCACAAACAGGTTACATACATCAGTTACCGCTAGCTGCAGTGGATGAGCACAAAACAGGCGACTGAGTTCCCAGTTCACCCGTCAGGGAGAGATACCGAAGCAGCCGTGACGTGATGATGCGTGCATCGTCGTGGTCACATACTGCCACATCCTCAATAAGCCTGTTGAGAGAGAGAGCGTGTGACAATGAATATGAAGTCAGCAGTAACGTTACACTTGTGAACGTAGCAGTGCAGTGTGTGGACAGTTTGTCAGTGAATAAATGCTTCAACTCATAAGACCAGTTCACGTGTCGTGTCCGCCAGCCACCTGCTGATTAAGGTGAAGGGGGTTAGCCGCGGTGTTAGCAACAACCCAGGCTCACTGAAGGTGGGCTGACCTTCCAGGTGGATCAGCTGTTCTTTTCAGCTTTTCATTTTTCTTTTAAATATTTCTCTTAACTGTTTAACTGATAGCGTTAATTGGAATTCTTATTGCGTGTTAATGGTTAATTATTAACATCCTTACTTCAGTGGAAAGCCATATATAGAAGGTGATAACTGTAATCGTGTTCTGCTCATTATCTCCTGTTTCACTTGTTTGTCCCCGTAATGCCGGTGGTCAGTGATGATGGCTAAAGGCAGAACAAAACATGCGCTAGTGAAGTGTGCAATGCTGTGTGAGCTGGATATACTTTAGTTAGTAAACAGTATTATAAAGATTTTGGCTAAAATGTAATTGTAAAGACATTAAGTATGCAATTCATGGCCATTTATCCCCCCCGGAGCACTGAGCTGTTTGTTTACTGAGACGTCGGTTCGTCTGCGGTCTACAGTCAGCGTGTTGAGGAGAATGTATGATTGTCATGTGCAGGATCTACTAATGATTTATAATCAGACTAGAAAAATAAATATGCAAATGTTAAAGTTCCAGCTCAGAGCTACAGTTGGTAACTGTAATGAAAATAACTTTGAGTCCTATTTGCTCAAACTGTCCCGATATCGTCCTGACGGTATATATATATCGTCCTGACGGTATGTATGAGAGAGATAATCTGTGAAGAAATCAGTGAATTGTGAATTCTGATTAAACTGTCAAACTAGGCAGCACTGATCAAATATGAATCAAGATTCTGTAACGGTAACTCCTATCTCTCTCCTCAGATGTTCTCAGAAGTATATTTTAGTGTGTAGCTTTACACCCCCGGCCTGGTTTGGCGTCGCGGCTGGTTTGATCATATCACGGGATGGTCTCTAGTTTTCACTGTTATTGTGTGACCGTGTTAGACCATGGAAATAAATCATTATCATGGATTTGAGTCAATTTACTGTTTTAAAAGAAAACATGAAACGTTATGTTCAAAGACAAATTAAGCAGTAAAGCAATCTCTGCGGTCTGCATGGGGACGCACGTCGTGTGTGTGTGTAATGTTTCACTGGAAGCCTGTCAGTCCATTGAGGGGTAACACAGCACCCAGTACGTTACAGATCCAGTCCCAGGTGAGCAGGTCACAGCAGCACGTCGTGGTTCCGCCGTCGGTTCGTCCAGCTCAGACAGCCGGCTGCAGCAGCAGAACCGAGCTCTCCGTCTCCATCCGCTCCCCTGCCACTACTAGCTCACTAGATAATTGATCACGGAAGTCCTCGTTCTCTCGGACGGATACAAAAATTAAATTAAAAATCCTAAAATGGGTCGCCAAATATACTTCAGCTGCTGATGATATATGGGCGGCCCGCCCAACTAAAGTCTGTGTGAGAAACACTGCTTATGTTTATAATCGCTTTTACATATACATTTAATATGTGTTTAATAAAACAAACATTAGCACTGAAACATTGTTTTTTTTATTGAGGAGGTAATTGTAGGCTGTAGCAGCTGAACAGGCTTTTGAAGCAGTGATTTAATGTGAAAGAAGGTTTTATTTAAAGTTGTTTCATATAGTTGTCTGATAGAATTTGTGCCGTGTAATGAAATGCTGATGTTATTTTTGCATAATGAAGATGTCTCTTCATGTTTCCCGTCACAGAAGGGGAATAAATAACAGCAAAAACAAAATAAACAAAGATATTGGCATCGGCCAAATAATTATTTAAACCGGTATCGGACCAGAGTTTAGCAGTCGGTGCATCCCTAAACTTTACGAAGCTCATAATGTTCAGTTCTTGGTGACATTGTCGGAACTGTAATTAAATGATATGTTCATTATTGAGGTCATAGTTAAAGGTGCGGGTGTATTTGACTGTGTTTTGATCGGCGTTTCTATTTTTAGTCCTTTCCATCTGCAGACATGAGGAGGCCAGAATATTAGAAATACCTCTCCATATATTGCTCTTAACTTTGAGTTAAATGCTCAAACTTGTATTTTAATTAATACCTCTGACAGAGTCATTACAGCATCGTTAAAGTAGACTTTATGGGAGGACAGTCGTATTGGATTGCTTTAGATTGCACAGGTGTCCCTACTAAAGTGGACACTTGGTGTCTTGTCAACTAGCTTGTAAGAGCCGTTGCTGATTAGCTGTGTCAAATAAAGGGTTAATGGTTTGCAAAATAAGAAACCAGAGATAATATTTTGCTGCGACTTTTGAAATGTACATGGAACTAATCCTGCCATTCAGAGAGGAGGAGGAACAGCACAACTAATTCTTGCTAGGAGACAAGACAAAAGCAAATGGCTGAAATTCTGATGGGTTTTCTGCTGATCCGACCCGAACCTCTAAATAGCAACGTCCTTCTTTGTGTTGTAGTCACACTTTAGTTTTTCTCCAAGTGGTGGATTTCCTCACAATGTGCACTATGTTGTGTTGCGCCAGAAAATGATAATTCCATGACGCAGTGTTTGCTGTGCCTCTGGGGCCCTGAATGTACGCTAGAGGAACGCTGCTCTTACACAATTAATCCTCTCCAAAACAAAACTCACTCAAAAAACCCAGCTTCCTTACCTTCCGTCTTCATACCTTCTGTTTAACTTTGTCAAGAAAGATGCAGCACAAACTTTCCCACCCTCTCTCTCTGCAACTTGTTCTGAAAGATGCTGATTTCCATACGGCAACACCTGAAGTTTATCTTCCTGTTTTTCCCTCCCGTCTCTGGATGTATGTTGATGTGTTGTTCGCTCAGGTGGATCGTCAGCTGGAATAAATAAGAAGGTGAACACAATGACAGGCGACCCTTTTCTTTTCCCCTTCTAGGGTAATTATAAATAGAAACCTTGATAGAGATTAAAGAGACCTTTAATTTATTAATGCTTTTAATTAATTAAGGCAGACATTCAGAAGGGAACACGACAAAAGCGACAATGAATTTTTAACATGAAAAAGAATCGACATCCCCGTGATGGACCTGATTAGTGCGTCTCCCCATTGATCTATGTATTCTCTTTGCTCTGTGAAGTTTGTTCTCATTCCCTCTCACTCGGTGCTGCTCTTACATTACGGATCATCCCTCGTGCCTGAGAATGGCTGGTTGAAGCACTCATTATTGTGCTGAGGGTGGTAGAGGAAAGGAGGTAGGTTAGTATATAGTGTATAGTGTATTACAGCCTTTTATTCCAGTGTTGCCCTGCACAAAGAATGACCTCATTAAGGTGATCTCTTTGCTGCTGGCATTATACAATTACTATGACAAGTGCATATTGAATGCTATGTTGATAAAGGCTTAGTTTTTGATTTGTTCGATTTGTTATTTGGCTATAGAGCAGTGTCTACTTGCTGCAGCTTGTAAAGAAGCGATCCCAACATCAAGGCCCTGAACTAAACCCTGAACTAAACACCGAACTAAACACTGTAACCATGCATCGAAAACAAACTGGTCAAATGGGGTCTTTCTGGGTATTTGAAGTGAATTTGAACCTTGACTCTGGTGAATTGTGGACCTGCTAGTATATTTTAATATTCTAATATTGTTTTACATTATGATGTAATCTTATCCTATTGAGTTCTATAGCTCTTTTTGTCAACATTGGTGGAAATGTGCAGATTCTTACATGCCTCCAATCTTAAATATTCTGCGTGAGTTATTGTATTTGGTGTCTGCAGTAGTTCACATATTGACCCTTTACTAAGTCCCGCCTCTCGAACGCAGACTGGCCAATCATATTGTAGCATCGGCCAGCTTCGACCAGGGTCTGACAACTATCCGGCTGTGCTCCATCGACTCTCATCCAATCGTTTCCTTTGTTTTCAGGCTGGTTTGGGGCGGGGCTTAGCGAAGGGTCAATTCTGAGAATTTGTAGTTTTTGTCCTCTTGACTGTCAAAAGCATCAACATCTTTTTTCTGATCGTCCTCCTTAAGCAGTTCTTCTAGTCAGAGTACTCTAATTGTATTGTTGTTTTAAGCAGCCACATGTTGAGCAGAAAGGTCATTAACTAGGTAGGACTAGTAATTATCCTTCTCTTTCAGCTTTGCTTTCAAAGTATGCCACTCACACTGTGTGGAGGTCTGCTCTCAGATCTGAACACAAATGTCAAATGTAGAAACGTACACAGCTTAGTTTCCAACTGGAGCTTTCAATTAACTTATTATTAAATGATTAAAGATGAGTGTAACCACAGCCTAATTCTTGATCAATTCAAATTTAAAACATTCAATAAAAGATTTTCTCCAGGACCACTGAAGGCTCTCGTACATGTCATATATTTAGAGTCATAATATGGGACAAAATCTCCTTTGCCATCAGCAAGTTACCAAATCCCACTGAAGCAATCAAGTCCACAGAATTCAAGTCAATTATAGAGTACTTTGCACATTTAGTTTGGATAAGTGAATTTTGAACTTGTGTTTTTAACAAGTGAAAGCTCGTCATCCAAAACAAACCTCTTTTAAGTTAATAATTTTAAAGTTATTAAGTGTGCTGCTAAAATTGTAAAAGCATCTACAGAATCATTAGCCGTGTTTCCATTCAGATATTTTTATATGCATTTTGAAGTATCTTTTAGAAAAGCTGTATGAAAACGGCAATATTTGATAAAACTTCATTAATTGCACAAAAATGTTTTCTTCATGTGATTTTTGCACTCAGTCTACAACCCTCCGTTGTACTTCACGGTGGAGTGGCCAGCATAGGTGTCATTACATGCATGAATCATAGCACTGGTTTCTAATGTCCCCTTTCTTTTTTTATCTTCCTCCTCCTCTTCTGTCCATCTCTTCCAACCACTTATCCACCTATAAGCACACCCAATAAATACAAATTCACAACAAAATCTGACATATTTGTGTGGCACTGGACACTATTGTAATGCTATCAGTTTTATAATGTTGATTTTAACATAGAGAACAGTGTAGAAATGTGCAGTGCAGAAAACATGTGCAGCTGGCTCGTGTCAAATCAGATACTAAAGGAAGAAGTTTGTCGCCATGTAGAGAACAGAATCGGGAACAACCAATCCATGCAGAGGTTTATTACGGTGAGAGGATGAAGAATATAAATGAATATTGCATGCATGGAAAAGAATAATGTGACTTGTAAGGCATTTTGACACCATATCTATCTTCAGTCACAAGCAAATCATTAGTCATGATGGGTGAGGTAACTTCGTGACTCATTATGACTTGATAAAAATCACTGAGAGTAGCTTGAGGTTCTCGTGACATAAAAGCAGATTAATGGCTGAGCAGCGCTTCGTTATTTATCCGCTCCTACTTTGTCACCTCCAACCTGGATAACCTGAATCCAATCTTTAGTCTGTCTTCTTCTCTTCACACAAATATACCAGAACCACAATGCACATGGCATGCACGTGCACGGAGAAGAGGATTAATTACCCTTTTGTCTGCACACCTGTGAACTAATTGCAATTTGAGTTGAAATGAGCTCGTATTTATCCCAGTTTTGTTTTTTGCATTTGACACGCTGCCTATTCACGTCAGGGTAATTACTTAAAGATGCAGGATACTGTAGAAAATGACAATGTGATTCTGTGCAAAACAAGTGGAGTGGCTCAGTATGCACGGAGAGAAGGATATTCACTTTCTGACCACACACCGGGCGCTCTTCATCTTACATTTACCGTTGCAATTCAAGATTTTCATTCTACCCTCTTATTAGACAGAGAAGAGCCAAGGATGAATTAATTGATAGGATGATTTGACCTTTGTTACCGCAGTTATTAAAACGAAATGTCAGTGTCTGGGGCTGCTGTAATGAGTTAGGACATGTCAGTGCAAAATAAGTCTATTAATCATCCCCTGATGGTTTTTCCGTTGTTTTGAGGAGGCGGCTAGCAGGAAGGCCATTATTCACCTCAGTAAGTAACAGGCCTTATTTTACTCTGTTCCTTCCATTCAACTAAAGGAAGTGGTTCACTTTAATTGTTGCTTACTAGGTAAGATCAGTCAGAACACTGGAGGGCGTCTGTTTTTGTTCTTTATTCTTCTATCCCAGGAGACACAAAGAGGTTAAGAGCAGTGTAGCAACGAGGAGAAGAAGGTGGGCCGAGGCAAACAAACGGTGAACCAGCAGGACGGGAAAAGGAAAAGTCACCGTGAATATGAGCAACCTCATGCAACGAGAAAGAGAGAAAGTGAGAGAGGGAGCTGGTTTGACAGAAAGAGAGAGTGCGACACAGAGGGAAAGACAGATGGAGGTGGAGAGACAGTGAGTCAGACAAATAGAGGTACATCATTCCCGTCTCTCTCTCCGCTCTCTCTCTACGGCACGCCACTACCGTGACACACTAATCAGATGGTGGGAATGTCTGACAGCTACCTTCAGGGCTGATGTAGTGTGTTCAGGTGGAAGGAAAGGCTGCATCTGTCCAGACAATCATTGGCACACCGTTCCCAGGCGTACACGGTCATTCTACGGCCACCGGTGTTGCTTTGATCCATAAACAGGAGGGAGGAGGTGCGGGGGGGGGGGCGCCATATCTGTCAGACACCTGGCGTCTACTGGCATTTCTGGTTGACCTGGAGGAGTCCAATACAGACGCACACTTCTATTCGACTCACACTCGTAGCACTTGTTTTTGTTTTTGAACAGGCTTTCATCATTTTCATGCAAATAATTTGGTCCCAACTCTGTATGACCGCTAACGCACCAGCCTCCATCACCATCACAGGTCAAAACCAACAAGGTTGTTGACTGGCTACCAGGGTCTGTAAAATCACCTGGTGCCACCCGCCAAATCCAGGTAAATGGTTGGCAGTGGGGCAGGCAGGGAAAACGCTACGGACGGGAACAGAGGATCGGTTGTCGTTGAAACCCGTTTCCTAGTTATCCCATTCCTCGGCATCTCATGCCTCTGTGACTATCGACTCTTTTGTATTGATGCTTTCCGGTAGTTACGCATACACAGTGATGCATAAGCACACTGTATTGTGTTTCAGTTTGTTTGGGACTGGAGCCGTGGCGGAGAGGAAAAAAAAGCACTCACAAGCATGGTGCTACTAAACCTGAGGGACGCACCCGATTTATACCTGATCATGCTTCACTGTGAACAACACATCTGTGTTGAACTCAAGAGGAGGAGAGTTAGTAACGTTACCTGTTGTTAGTAACGTTACCTGTTGTTAGTAACGTTACCTGTTGTTAGTAACGTTACCTGTTGTTAGAAACGTTACCTGTTGTTAGAAACGTTACCTGTTGTTAGTAACGTTACCTGTTGTTAGTAACGTTACCTGTTGTTAGAAACGTTACCTGTTGTTAGAAACGTTACCTGTTGTTAGTAACGTTACCTGTTGTTAGTAACATTACCTGTTATTAGTAACGTTACCTGTTGTTAGTAACGTTACCTGTTGTTAGTAACGTTACCTGTTGTTAGAAACGTTACCTGTTGTTAGTAACGTTACCTGTTGTTAGTAACGTTACCTATTGTTAGAAACGTTACCTGTTGTTAGTAAAGTTACCTGTTATTAGTAACGTTACCTGTTATTAGTAACGTTACCTGTTGTTAGTAACGTTACCTGTTGTTAGTAACGTTACCTGTTATTAGAAACGTTACCTGTTATTAGAAACGTTACCTGTTGTTAGTAACGTTACCTGTTGTTAGTAACGTTACCTGTTGTTAGAAACGTTACCTGTTGTTAGAAACGTTACCTGTTGTTAGTAACGTTACCTGTTGTTAGTAACATTACCTGTTATTAGTAACGTTACCTGTTGTTAGTAACGTTACCTGTTGTTAGAAACGTTACCTGTTGTTAGTAACGTTACCTGTTGTTAGTAACGTTACCTATTGTTAGAAACGTTACCTGTTGTTAGTAAAGTTACCTGTTATTAGTAACGTTACCTGTTATTAGTAACGTTACCTGTTGTTAGTAACGTTACCTGTTGTTAGTAACGTTACCTGTTGTTAGTAACGTTACCTGTTGTTAGAAACGTTACCTGTTGTTAGTAACGTTACTTGTTGTTAGTAACGTTACCTGTTGTTAGTAACGTTACCTGTTATTAGTAACGTTACCTGTTGTTAGTAACGTTACCTGTTATTAGTAACGTTACCTGTTGTTAGTAACATTACCTGTTATTAGTAACGTTACCTGTTGTTAGAAACGTTACCTGTTGTTAGTAACGTTACCTGTTGTTAGTAACGTTACCTGTTGTTAGTAACGTTACCTGTTATTAGTAACGTTACCTGTTGTTAGTAACGTTACCTGTTATTAGTAACGTTACCTGTTGTTAGTAACGTTACCTGTTGTTAGTAATGTTACATGTTGTTAGTAACGTTACCTGTTGTTAGTAACGTTACCTGTTGTTAGAAACGTTACCTGTTGTTAGTAACGTTACCTGTTGTTAGAAACGTTACCTGTTATTAGTAACGTTACCTGTTGTTAGTAACGTTACCTGTTGTTAGAAACGTTACCTGTTGTTAGTAACGTTACCTGTTGTTAGTAACGTTACCTGTTGTTAGTAACGTTACCTGTTGTTAGTAACGTTACCTGTTAGAAGCTGGTTTGCAGCACAGTTCTGCTCAGCTAAATAACGGAGCTAACAGCTAACGTTAACGGAGGTTCCATTGAGTTATATTATGGTGCATAAAGTGCTGTTCACTAAAGATGAGTACTGGTTGAAGGTAAATTCTAACTTTATCATGATGTGTTCAAATGTAATCTTGTAAAATGTAGTTTTTGGTGAGAATCTTGATTAAATCCAGTTTTTTGTAGGTTAATATTAAATAGATAATAGAGTGAATTATGACTTAACTTTAACTTTAACTTTCCTAACAACAGCTCTAAACAGCTCATAATACATCATAAAAATTACTGATGATAAGAGTTTTTTAATCAAAGGACATATTTAAATAAAAATACAATAATTTATTTCCTAATCACTTGAATTGTGTTTTAACACACATAACCACCATAACCACTATAGATAACAATAAGGAAGTCCAGAACCGTATACAGTACCCTCCCACACCCAAAAAATAGGGCTCCCCAGAAGCCACGCTGTAATTCAAACACTGTAATTTAACATGAATATAATGTACTTTATGTACAGTATATGGAACAGTGAATGACATCAGATTTAAAATGTTTTTCCTTCGTTTAGAGCAGAGATTTCAGAAGTGGCAGATAAAACAATCCATCCTGTAGCTGCCACAGTGACAGGAAGTGATGCTAATATCAGACCCTGCTGGCTGTGAAGGGAACTGCACTATATTATCTCTGCTGTGGATGACCTTGTGTTTTGAATTTCTTCGTCACAAAATGTAGTACTTTAAAGTGTACTGTGAAGAACACTCCTCTGTACTGTAACGGAAATTCAATTAATATTCCGAGATGAGTCCTAATGAACGTTGAAATAAGGATCTCAAACAGATGAAATGTCTTTGTTGTATTTTATTCTTGCAAGAAGAGGCACTGGTTATACAGAGTCACACAAAGTCTGCAGAAGAGTGCACTGCAGGAGATTATTACAATGTGACTATATAGAAATCTACAACAGGGACTGTGAGAAAAGGAGTTGTTTAACTCAAACAGTGTCCCAGTAAAAATGAACACTCAGTACTTTCCCACTACATGAGACGAAGAGCACACAGTAACTTTCCACTGTTGCATAAAGAGACATCATTACATACAATGTAATTTTCCATTACACTACTTAGCTTTTCACCTCATCATACAGTAGATGTAAGATATGCAGTTCCTATTTTATTTGCATTTAACCGTATTCATTGGATATAAAATAGAAGTTCTTTAAACGATCTTTTTCTTGTGTGCAAGTTCTCTCCCACCTTTTTAAAAAAGAAAGTTGAATATAACAGGTCCATGAATGGTGTGGATACAAAATGTATTTCTTGTCAATTCACACCATATTCCAGTAAACCAGCAAGGGCTTCTGCAGTGAGCTGGAATAAACTATAGATTAAGTGTTTGTCAGATTGCTTTAATATGTTTTAATAACAAAGTGTCCTGGAGAGGTTATAGTCGCCACGACAAAGTTAAAAAAGTCTGTCCTTTTATTCAACTTTGACCTCTTATTGGTGAATGTTCATCTTGACTTTGATGCCTTAAACTGTCGTACTTTTACCGTCTCAAATGAAAATGAAAGTTCCCCAGTGAGTCTGGCCGTCCTCCCGAAGTGAGATTAGAGCATAATCTGGTATTTAGGATGTCTTCTTTGTAGACTTTCAAATGGGAGTGTGATTTAGTTGCAGACTTGTGTCTGATATCTCACTCACCAGCTCCTTGTGTCTGAGGAGACAGCAAAGCCCCATGGTGTTTATTTGTTAATGACATTTTCCACCCGTTCACCCGATGCTCCCGTTGCCAAAGCAACAAGTGGCAGTGAATGCCAGATGATGGAGATCTCTTTGTCTGCTGTTTTGTTAAAGACCTACGTAGGTCACGAAGTGCTTCTTTGGGTCTAACAAACCAAAACACATTCTGAGGACTTCTTGAGAAAATGCTGTCTATATGTCGTCTGTTCTTTTTGTTTTTAGATTCATTTCAGAGTGTTTCTTTGGCAGCCGCACGTTTTCCTGCCCGTGGTTTAAGTTGTTACTTGTTCAGGTTTTGTTTTCAGGTTTTAAATTATTCCCACATTCCCGTGACCCAAACTGAGACACGACCTGTCTGAATCCGAAATAAGTCTTTCACCAACTGTGCCGAGCCTGTCACCTCCTAATCCTTCTCACTGACAGCCTTAGAAAAGATGTCTTCCCTTCATGTAACCCCATGACATCCTCATTCCCTTGCTATTGCGTGCCATGATGACAACAGTGCAATCTAAGAAAGGATTTAGCCTGTTGAGACTTGGAACGTGGGTCGGAGGTTCAGTTTGGCAAAGCTAAGCTTTTTCTACATCATTTCATCCACCTTGCTTGTGGTGATGAGAAAACATCTTTTCTTTATTTCAGATATCTTGGTGGTTGTGGGAGACTAAAGAAAATACCTATAGGCTTCAGCTCATCAGAACTAATTCTTCACATGACCCTGTACAGTATACAGTATATATACTGTATGCTGCTATATCACTGCATCTGTTTTCTCTCCTCTTTGTGTCCCTCTGTATCCCATGTTGCCATAGCAGCACATCTTTCTCTTATCCTCCGTACACTCTGTCTACACAGGCAACGCTGCAACACAAAGTAAAGAGTTTGCTCAACTTGTTGATGAATGGACAAACATCAGTTTTCATTTGTCCCACTTGTTCAGAAACCGTTGCAGGTCAAGGCTTTTCAGTGTCATTGTGTAACTGCATTGCATTCGTCTTGATGGGTGGCATCGACCTTTTGTGCAAGCATGTACTCTGCAGCCGCTGATTATTCTGTGGTGTTCTGTTCTGCTCAGCCAATAATTAGCTCCCCCATGGATCCCCCCCGCCCCAGACCTGGGGTAAGGAGGGCTAATTTTAAGGACTACCCAGCTTGACATCAAACTGTGTTTCATTGGAAAGAGTTGTATTGAAAGAGAGAGACTGAGGGCTTGTTAATTACAGACCACAGCAGCTAACATTGGGACCAGAGAGAAAGGCCGGGGTTACACACTCGTCTCCTCCATGAGACTTTAGTGAACAGAAGCACAGACCTGAAGTCAAATCAACCTCGTGTGTCCACACGTGACATTGTTATGTGACTGCAGCTATGTTTCCAGAACAAGGTTCTAATAATCCAGAGATATAAGAGGCACTGAGAATTCTGTGAGATATTTACTTTGTATCTGTAGGTATTTGTTTCCTTCAGCTAGGGCTGCACAATTAATTCAATATTAATCACCATCACAATTTCTGGCTTCCCACAATTAAATGAACATGATTTCCTGTGATATTGACGTTAAAGATGTGCGTTCTGCTCATAGAAAACGCTGCAGCATATCAAATCAAGCACTTCCTAAACTAACAGCCAGCCACCAGCCGGAGATCGAGATACAACTGATTATTTAGCTCTTAAAATTGTTATTTTGCTCTCGAAGTGCACCAGATTGAAGCATTTCACTTTAAAGTGTAGCTAACAAAGGTAGGGTGAGTAGTCCTGTATTTCTTCATACTGCAATTTATACAGCAAAAATATTGCAATGTGTAGTTATAATTACTATAACTGCACTATATAATGTACTCATTTGTACATTAACAGGGATGTAGCAGTTTATTTTAATGTGAAAGTGCAATAAGAATATTTTGACGCTAAAATCAAAGAATAATCGTGAAATCAATATTGATCAAATTAATGGTGATTATCATTTTGGTCATGACGGTGCAGCCCTACCTATCCCATAGCTCTGCACTACGTCTGCACTTAAAGGTCCCGTCAGGTTCATGCTTGTGTTTCTACTAAAACATGTTTACATGCTGTAATGTTAAAAAAAACTTTATTTTCCTCATCCTGTCCGTCTGAATATACCTGTAGTCACCTGTCTGTCTGACTATACCTGTATTCACCCTCTGTCTGAATATACCTGTATTCACCCTCTGTCTGAATATACCTGTATTCACCCTCTGTCTGAATATACCTGTATTCACCCTCTGTCTGAATATACCTGTAGTCACCTGTCTGTCTGAATATACCTGTATTCACCCTCCGTCTGAATATACCTGTATTCACCCTCTGTCTGAATATACCTGTATTCACCCTCTGTCTGAATATACCTGTAGTCACCTGTCTGTCTGAATATACCTGTATTCACCCTCCATCTGAATATACCTGTATTCACCCTCTGTCTGAATATACCTGTATTCACCCTCTGTCTTAATATACCTGTATTCACCTGTCTGTCTGAATATACCTGTATTCACCTGTCTGTCTGAATATACCTGTATTCATCCTGTCTGTCTGAATATACCTGTATTCACCCTCCGTCTGAATATACCTGTATTCACCCTCTGTCTTAATATACCTGTATTCACCCTCTGTCTGAATATACCTGTATTCACCTGTCTGTCTGAATATACCTGTATTCACCCTCTGTCTGAATATACCTGTATTCACCTGTCTGTCTGAATATACCTGTATTCACCCTCTGTCTGAATATACCTGTATTCACCTGTCTGTCTGTCTGTCTGAATATACCTGTATTCACCTGTCTGTCTGAAACGCTCCGTTTTAGCGCATTTCAACGGAATTGCAATGGAATTGTGTTGCTAGGCAACAGCTTGGGTCCATGTTTACTTCCTGTCAGCTGATGTCATTCACATACACTCCGTATATTGAGCGTTTTGATAGTTTAACTGTATTTATATATCACTTAAAGCTGCTTTATCATATAAAAGACCTGGAAATCACACTTTTTTCAATATGGGACCTTTAACAGAGTTTGTGGCCTGCAAGATGAATGACATTGCCTTTTGATATTTAGATTGTGGCCAGCTTGAATATTGCCTAACCAAACGTCATTGAAACATTAATAAGTAGAACCATAAAAAGTGACAAATTGTTTTAATGTGCTCCCGCTCTCTCGTGTGCTCGTTTAAGCACCCCAGCAAAGACTTTTCTTGTGATGCAAGACTTTTAATTTCACCATGATAGCATTCAGATTCAGTACACTTCTCCTGCGAGTGATTAAGCTTCTAACAAGGTCACATTTACACTTCTGTTTCCTTCATAAATGTATTCAGAATTGCATCATGTGGCAATTGACTTCTAGCAGTATGTTGGCATGCTGTGCAGTACCTGCGACAAAGGGTAATTATTTAGTGCAAGGCCCAGCACAGTTCACACTGCTGTAATTGGAAACTCTATTGGAGCTGTAAATACAGCACCCTCTTCTTCGCTGTCACTGGAGGAGCTTCTGTTTTTCCACACTTGGCCCATTACAGACATTTTTCACCTGGCTTACTGTCAAGTAGAGGTTCAGTCACACAAACAGCCTCAATACTAGCAATGGAGAATAAGAAGAGGAAACTATAGAGAAGGTTTTGTTTCATGCACAAGTTATGTCCGTGCTGCACAGCCTGGCTTACAGCAGTGGGAGGTCGATAGAACATCAGCTACTGCTGCTGAGGAATGGTCAGCAACACATCTTGTTTACGACGTCGTGAAAGTAAATGGATTTGTTTGGATCTGCACCTAATTTGAAATGCAGTAATGAAGCAGTCTGTTACAATGCATCTGCCAGCTCTCAAACACCATCGAACAATAGGGAAGGTTCTCACTTGGGTTTTGATTGTATAGTACCCCGTATATTATTGGTGGACAAATTGCATCACAATTCTCAGAGCTGTTCTGTTTTATTAGACACAAAATGCTGCAGCGCCGAACTCACCAGCAGTGTGAGGTCTGAGGTCTTTGAACACTCATTACTTTTAGTGATAGTAACTTTGGTGTGCAGTTTCTTTCTGCATCGTTGCATTTTAGTGCACACATCTCTGAACAGGAATTTATACATTTACGGTCAGCCTCTTCCCCTGGTGGCCGATCGGATTTAAATACCAACATGACAGATGTTTAACAAACCCAGACAGTGTTGGAGTTTCTGCCTCACAACGTTTCAGCAGTGTTGGGAGAAAGCCTAAATGTTAATAGATGTCACTCAGCATCCATCGCTGGAGGTTGATTGCTCTTGAATTCGTGTGGTTTCACCATGTGAAGAATGTTACCACAGTAATATTTATTTTAATGTGTGCAGGTTTTGTTGGACTGTCATCATATAGATTTAATTAACACATTTGTCTTGCATTCAATTAAACTACTGCATAATGTAATTCTTTTTTTATTAGCATATAAATGTGATTCATATAAATGAAGTCATCCATTCAGTACTGAGGTGTCTTTCTCTTATCTGCAGGTTAACAGGATTTACCATCCCTGCGCCTGTTACCAGTTCCGGCTCCATTTTTTCACTGAGGCTTACCAGTGACTTTGCAGTAAGCGCCCATGGATTTAAGGTCGTTTATGAAGGTAAGAAAAGCATCGTTTTCTGCTCTTTGACTGGTATTGACGTTAGAAATGGCCATTTGAATGGAAAATGAAAAATGTGGAATTGAAGTCAGAGACAACGATCGGGACAGCTCTTCATAAACCGGCTCTTCATTTAGGAGAGAAATCCATCAGACGGGAGTCGTAAACACTATTTACTCTTAAGAGAGCGACGTGTGATCACACCTACCTCACCTGATCTCCTGGAGGACTTCCACTGTTGAGTTATGGAAGCATTAGGTACCTCAATTAAGCAAATTAATCTCATATTTTCCAAATCAACATCCCTACCCCCAAAGTCCTGAACCTTTTCTGCAACTCCAGAGGTGCGTCTGAAATTGCATGGCAGATGGCGATGGGAATTAGTTGAACTAATGGATGTAGCGAGTTATCTGTGGCGAAGCAGAGCTGAGTGCTGCAGGGAGCTGTCTAAATATGAACTATCCTTCTGTGACCATCTCGCTCACCCTGACGTCCCCCCCCCCCCCCCCCTCTGCTCCTTCATGTGAACGCTCATCGCTCATCCATCTCTGGTCCTTTCTCTCTCCGTTCCTTCGTTATGATATTTGATGTCTTTTCTTCCCTACCTTTCCTTCCTCCTCCTGTCCGTGTGCTTCTTTGTCTTGTCTGTCCCTCCCTCCCTTCTACTCCCAATATCCTTCAGCTGTGTCTTCTTCCCTTAGCTTCTCCTGCACAAACCGTCTGACCCCGTCCTCCAGGCTTACTCCCCCTCCCTTCCATGATGCCCTTTTTCCATCCCCCTTTACCCCCTCCTCATCTCCCCACCTGCCCCAGACCTGGCCGGTCCAGGACCTCTCCCCTCTCCATCTGCCCGTTTGTGCTCTCCGTCTCCAGCTCTATTTCTCTCCCTCTCTTGTCTCCTTCTGTCTCTCTCTCTCTCTCTCTCTCTCTCTCTGTCTCTCTCTCTCTGTCTCCACTGACTGCTTGAATTAGATTTTGTTCTTCCGCCTCCACCTTTTGTCTGTTTAATCTTCAACAGAATTGTTATGCTGATTTGGATGTTAATCACATTTTGTTATACATAAGGCACAGATATGTCACTGAAGAGTAATAAGGACAGAATATGTCCCAATTAGGACAACGGGGGACATTATACCGGCACAGTTTATTTAGTGGCTAGTTCTGTTGTCACTTTAAAAGTGTAGGAGTCATAGGGACGCTGTGGTATGGTAATACTTAGACCATAACATGTACAGCTCAGTGTTTTATGACTATCATTCATTCTTTAATAGCCTGGTGTTACAAGACAGCACACAGCATCAATATTTAAACAACAATCTAAGTAGTATGGTATTACTTACTCAAGCCTCTGCAGGCGTCTCCCCACAAATCCTCAGTGTTATGGTGCTATTAATTTTAAAGTGGTGTATTCCCAACATACAGTATTATATATTGTATGCAATAATATCATAAAATGTGACTGTAACATCCTATTGTAGATGTGAAATGATTTTAATAGTGCAATATAATAAGAAATGTCAACAAGAAAGTTCCTTTGTATTGTCTTTGTCATCATCACCATCATCATCGTCTGAATTAAAGCCCAACAGCTCGACTATCATCATACATTTTCATTATTCTCAGTCAGAGGCCCTCATGCCTGACACATATAAAACACACATATTTAATGTGCTCATCCATAATGTATTCATCTGCATTCACTGTCACCGCTGTATGCCTTTCTTCCTTCTTATGCTGATATGGTTAGCTACATCTTACACGTGAATATGTATGTGCTGCTCATTCTCCTGACTGAAAGCGGGTGATGCTTGTACACTCTCAGATATGATTGAATCATGGCTGCAATTAAGTGAGTGTGAATCTGTGCCGTGCATACAAAGGACACAGCGAAGGACACGGCCGGATGGAATTTAATTCCTCACCAGCCTGTCAATCTATCGTCGAGTATGTAGGAATGCAAACCGGCTCCAACTTTCTGTGAATTTTATAGTGCCTACTTTCCTCTACTATCACCTCTCTGTCAGTGTGATCCTGCAATCTTAACACTTAGGCCTGGCCTGAAAGGGTCAAGCTGCATTTATTAAGGAGTAGAGATACGGGGCTTTTCTACAACACAGCCAGACAATGGCCACTGGTGCTCGGAGCTATCCGAGGGATAGAGATAGGCTGCGGCGTGGCCGTACCGAGCTGGGAGTAATGCTATCTTCTTGCCCTTTGTTGAAGGTTGTGTATTTGCAGTGAAAACATCTCCGTGCCTACCTAAAACCTCCATGCCATTTCAACCTGCCCTTTATTTGGAAAAGTCTTTGAAAGACAGCTGACCCATAAAACATAATTTCATCTTTTCTCCCCAAATCATTTCATTTGTCCCTCGGTGGCATGCAGATTGTCCACTGAGTTGGAAAAGTCTCTGAGTGTGTGTGTGTGTGTGTGCACGTATGAGCGTGTGTTGTTTACCAGCTGCTTTGCCCTGTGATCCAACATGGGTTCAGTCAATACTCTTTTCCCCGCCTGCACGAAATTCCAGCTCAGCAGCCAGTGAAGCAGCCAGCGAGGAAGCCAGAGAGGCTGTCTACAGGCGGCTCCTGGGGGGGAGTGTGCTGCTTGTGTGCTCACAAACACACCGCCACTCCGTCAAACTTCCATCTTCTTCAAAGGGCTGCAGAGTCATTAGATATACAGGCGAAATAAATAGCTCAGCCCCAGAGAAATCTCGCACCCAACTACCTCATTTACTAGTTCACATAACTCACTCGCTGCCGCTGTGATGAGGGATAATGCAAGCCGCTCTCACTCCCACTGTTTGGGAACGCAACTGCAGGTAAAAACTGGGTTTAGTTATAATGACAGAACCCCATCACTGTGGTCTTTTCACTTCAAGGTTGGTTTACACATGGTCTGCTACACCTACACCACCACCAACAACACACACACTGTCTGCTACACCTACACCACCACCACCAACACACATGATCTGCTACACCTACACTACCACCACCACCAACACACTGTCTCATACACCTACGTTCACAGCTACAACGCCACCGACAACACACACACTGTCTGTCGGAAAATTGCTGAAGTTTCGCTGCTCTGACAGACCGTCTGTGTGTGACTACGTCGAGCACGAAGCTACCAGCAGAGCTACAGATGCTATAGTGGCTGCATGTCCGCGACACTACACGCAGCATTGTAGCTGCTAAGTTAACGCTCCCGGACGGTGAACTGGAGACTCAGCTGTCTGTTGTCCTCATACACTGCAGCTGGTGCACCGCTGCATGCGAGGCACTAATCTTGTCGGTTAAGGGTTAATAATCGGTTAACGAGGGTCGGTTATCGGTTAAGTAAATGTATCAAAATTAGCGTCCCTAGTTTTATGTATTGTTGCTCTCTTGTCCTATTAACACATTTTGGTGAAGATTTATAACACATGGGTTGTTAGTTTACCGATCGGTCAGAGAGATGCTGTCTGTTCAACATTGTATTTTTCTTTCTTTGGCATCATGAATGCTATCTGCTGTGTATGATGATGTAAAGCACCGTATGCACTGTTTTTAAATCAGGCTTTATTTTGCAGATGGGGTGGTGCTTCTGTGAGGTTAAAAGCCCTCCATCAGCATTGTGTTAACATTGTTTGCATTCATTTTGTTCAGGTTTTCATGAGGTTCTGCAGCAGCACCAGCCCCTGGTGTTTTAGGAGCAGCTGTTTTCCCAAGGTTCAGTTCTATCAACAGTTTATTTAGGGTCCTCCAGACAGCAACACTTGTTAGCTCAGGGCTAACACCGTATCTAAAACACTTGATTTCTTTAGGGGACTCTTCAAACCCTCGTAAAAGTAGAAATCCTGATTCAATGTTAAGTGCAGGCTGTTATTCAAAGTACTTCTTTTTTTTCACAGATATGCAGCTACAGTTTAATTTAGCCTACAGTAGGAGACCTTATCCAAACCAACTGCTTCAAATGTGTGCAACACATCCTTTAATGGAATGACTTTTCATAGCAACCAAAGGCCAATGAGTCAGTGCTGGTATAATTACAGCTGGGATGCATCTGTTACTTTTTAATTAGTGACCTGGGGTGAGTTTCTCCAAACTATTCCTTGTGCTTGCACTTTTGTTTCTCTCTATAAAGAAGTTCTTAGGAACTGCTGCTAAAAGTAAAGACTATAGCAGTGAATGTGTGATAGTTACTGTGAACTGTAAGTCGGGTGAATCTAGAAATACAATATTGTAAACACCATGCACATGAGCATGCTTTAGAATCGTTCTTGTTTTTAAGCATGAGACATAAATGCATCATTCCCTTTGCATATAAAATCCATGGGAAATTATTAAAGACCATTACATCTCTTGGAAAACGTGGCGTCATCCTGTAAAATAATTTATATGTTATCACATTTTTATTTGGCTGAGTGCAATCTGTCCGAGTTCCCGGCAACATCTGGCAGCTGGAGTTGGAGCTGTGTCCGGGGTACACAGGGTATGATTTGTAACGCTCAACAGTCCACAAACTTCAGACTTTTTGATTTTACTTATCGTCTCATCCAAGTCACAGCACTTTAGTCAAGACACTCGAGAGCAGCGGCACGTCATGCAAAGAATTAATTGGGAATGAAATATGGAGAGACAATTCAAAGAGTTTATGTTGACATATTATTGCAAATATTCACAGAAGAGATGATGCCAGTAGTTTCCATCAAAGCCACCTAGTAGCTCCACACAATGTCACTTTCCCCTCTGCTAATTTAGCATTTCTAACAGTTTCACAATAGGGATGTCAATAATTAACCATTTAACCGTTAACCCACATTAAGCATTTCAACCGATTAACGCTATCGGACGCTACACGCAGCATCGTAACTGCTAAGTTAACGCTGCCGGACGGTGAACTGGAGACAGTGAACGCAGCACCGTAGCTGCTGAGTTTACGCTCCCGGACGGTGAACTGGAGACAGTGAACGCAGCACCGTAGCTGCTGAGTTAACGCTCCCGGACAGTGAACTGGAGACAGTGAACGCAGCACCGTAGCTGCTAAGTTAACGCTCCCGGACGGTGAACTGGAGACAGTGAACGCAGCATCGTAGCTGCTAAGTTAACGCTCCCGGACGGTGAACTGGAGACAGTGAACGCAGCATCGTAGCTGCTAAGTTAACGCTCCCGGACAGTGAACTGGAGACAGTGAACGCAGCACCGTAGCTGCTGAGTTAACGCTCCCGGACGGTGAACTGGAGACAGTGAACGCAGCGTCGTAGCTGCTAAGTTAACGCTCCCGGACGGTGAACTGGAGACAGTGAACGCAGCACCGTAGCTGCTAAGTTAACGCTCCCGGACGGTGAACTGGAGACAGTGAACGCAGCATCGTAGCTGCTAAGTTAACGCTCCCGGGCGGTGAACTGGAGACAGTGAACGCAGCACCGTAGCTGCTGAGTTTACGCTCCCGGACGGTGAACTGGAGACAGTGAACGCAGCACCGTAGCTGCTAAGTTAACGCTCCCGGACGGTGAACTGGAGACAGTGAACGCAGCACCGTAGCTGCTAAGTTAACGCTCCCGGGCGGTGAACTGGAGACAGTGAACGCAGCACCGTAGCTGCTAAGTTAACGCTCCCGGGCGGTGAACTGGAGACAGTGAACGCAGCATCGTAGCTGCTAAGTTAACGCTCCCGGGCGGTGAACTGGAGACTCCCGTCAACCAATATCTGTTGTGCTCCTGCAGCTGGCACACCGCTGCATGTGAGGCACAAATCTTGACGGTTAACGGTTAATAATCGGTTAACTAGGGTTGCTTATCGGTTAAGAACATTTTTCTAAATGAGCATCCCTAGTTCACACTGAAGAGTCTTGCCAGACCTCCATGTTCCATCTGTTTGTGTCAGTGCCGGCAAAAGGCAGTAATCTTGGTGAAAATAAGAGCTCTCACTCATGTACACTTTGTGTTCTGCTGGCTTTTCAATAGCAGGGTCTCATAACATCTTTATTTCCCCTCTGTGGTTTCCTGTAGTATTGAAAACAGCAGCAAACATACCTGTGATCTTAACCACCTCCAGCATACTGCAAAAGTTGCTTCGTGTTTTTAGTATGATAAGGAGGATTTAGATATTCAACCTCTAGAGAGGAAAGCTGGCAGTTTATGGATTCAGATTATTTTTCAAAGGCTTAAACATGCAATTGTATAAAGCAGATGCTTCTATACGTACAAGGTGTGAAGGGTCACTGAATGCTTTTAGAATGAAAATGATTTGAAGTGAATCATGAAGTGAATCATAAGCGATGGCCTTTACAGTCACCAGATCTCGACTGACGTATTAAGGCGCTGGTATACTTTATCAGAAGTGCTTGTCCGATGGTTTAGAACCCCCCCCCCCAGGGTGGGGATTGGGCTCACGTAAAAGGCACCAGGGGTCTGCAGCGATGTCGGCAACCCACCCGACCCGACTTGAAACAAGGACCAAGGAGCCTAATGCACGCGCGAGTCAGAGGGTGCAAGTAAAACCCCGTGGCGCAATGAAAGTGAGGGCCGGCACGCACCGGCTGAGGTGGGATCCCGGCCCCGCGGAGTCGGGCGCACCACCGTAAAGTGGTATTGGAGCCGTTTTACGAGTTTGAGTACGAGTACATGAGCACAGTATCGGACTCGATACCGGACTGGTATCAGTACCGGTGCATCCCTATTAGAATCATTAAACACTGACCAGAAGAGACTGATACACCAAATACATCCAAACTGAGAGTGGTACAGCTTCATTCAAGCCACATCTTGTACCCTGGCACTCTACGCTCATAGCTGTAATGTACAGTATGAGATGCATCCACCTGCCACCTAACCTTATTTTCCTTTCAACATCATTGGCACAGTTCTCCACTAATAAGTCATCCACAAAATGCCTGGCAGCCTGGTCCAGCAGCCAGGCTCTTGCTGATCAAGTTTCTTTTTAATTGGCTGATGAGTGTTAAATAGCGAAAGCACAGCGTGCCTTTGGTATTCTTTGGGAAAGAGTTTGTGGTCATGGGGAGTATGAATAACATCTGGTTGCACACAGCAGCAGCAGCAGTCCCCTGACCAGTTCATGTTCTGTCTCGTTTACAGTCTTTTGGTTCGGATGTTTTCAGCTCAGCAGTGTGCTGCATTCACACTGTAAAGGGTTATTGTGAGATATTTAGATTGCCTTTGATGTGCGTAGTCACACTTTGTTGAACTCCACAAATTTGATATTTCAAACAAATACATTTCAATTTCAGAGGCTCTCTGTAATTCCCACAGAGACTCCTGTGTTTTCTGTTTGTTGCCAGGGATCATGCTGCACCATGTAGGGAGCAGCTTACAGTTAGTTTGTCTTTAGCCTCACATTCATATTCATAGGAACACTTTTTATTTGGATGGCATTTTCTCTTTTTTTCTCTTTTTATTGATTGAAGTGACCATATGCAAGGTGCCAAATATAATACATTCACACCACCAGACTTTGTGTAAATAACTACTTTACATGTCTTCTAATGCAAAATAGTTGTTAATGTAATTCTTAGGACTAGGGATGCACCGATACCGATACCAGTATCGGGTATTGGGTCCGATACTGTGCTCATGTACTCGTACTCGCAAAACGGCTCCGATACAACGGCACCGATACCACTTTACGGCAGTGTGACGTTAACCTCTCGTCACCATCTTTTGGGTCCTATCGCACCACCTCCCCGATGATGCGGGCCGGTGGTGCGCCCGACCCCGCTGTGCCGGGATCCCACCTCAGCCGGCACACGCCATTGCGCCACGGGGTTTTGCTTGCACCCTCTGACGAGTCGGGTGGGTTGCTGACATCGCCGATGACCCCTGGCGCCTTTTACGTAGGTCGAGCCGGAACGACGCGGTTGGGGTGCACTGAGGACAGTCCGCCCCGGTCGACAGTCACACCGGGAGCAGGGGGCCCTGTTCCTCCCCGGCGGAGAGAGAGGGCGCAGCGAGCCCTTTGTCCATGGTGCGGGGAGCGCTGTAAAGATGCGGCCGTGAGCCACCTTCGCTCCGAGCCTTTCCAAGCCGACCTAGAGCCGGTGGCGGTGCACCGCCTCGTATGTGGGACTCCCCAGCCTGCCGTGTGTCGCTCACACCCTCCAGCTGGCTGTTAACGAGGGTCTTTTGGCACAGAGAAGTACTTGTATCGGTACTCGGTATCGGAGAGAACCCAGATATAAGTACTTGTACTCGGTCTGAATAAAGTAGTATCGGGTCATCCCTACTTAGGATACTGACTCGTCACCCCTCGCCGCTTCACTGGTCAGATATCAATCCTGAGTGGAATCTCCACCCTGCTGCTCAGTCCTCACCCCTCCAGTCCATCGGTCAGGTATCATTAGTGCTGGACTATATCTGATCCGATCCTCCCTCACAGAAACATCTCTCCACTAGGCTGTCAATCATACAATCCTGTTTCTACATGATTTTTCTCTGAACTTTGTGAATTACTTGTGGGAGGAGGTGTTGCAGTTTGAAATAAAAGAATTGCACGGATCATACATAAATAGATAATAAACCCATTATACATATTTTACTCTTCTTCAGACAGATTAATTTGCAGGAGCTTTCCTCTAAATATAGCCGGTATTAAAATGTGAGAACGCCAATGAGAGCCTCGGCTTCCAAAGTTTCACTTCACTGAAAAGTTGATCAACCTAAAAAGCTACTTGGGGTTGTGGGAGATAATTTATATTGTTTTATTTGTTATTTAATATTGTTTTTGTGCTTATAAATCTTCTACTCTTAGTGAAGCTTTGAGATGTCGGGCTAATATGGTCACGATAACATCAGGTCTGCTTTGGCTGTCAGTATTTACCTGTTACTCAACACTTTGTGTATTTGATTCAAACAGAAATCACACATGCTCCGAGGTCCTCTCTCCTCCTGCTTTATTCCCGTCACAGTCTGTTGCTATTTAATTTTGCTCATAAACATAAACAGCCGGCAGTTGATGCCGAGGATTTATATATTGCATTCATTAGAGATCATACGTATGAGGGATGTGTATGTGAGCATCTGCAGTGTAAAGTGGATTAGTAATTGGATTTCAAAAATGATTCCTGGAAATTATTACTGTATTAGAAAATGAAATCAACTTCAGGATTAGTGTCTCAAATATGCTTCTGCTTATCTCTGTCTGTCTGTCTGTCTCTGTCTGTCTGTCTGTCTGTCTGTCTGTCTCTCTGTCTGTCTCTGTCTGTCTCTCTGCCTGTCTGTCTGTCTGTCTGTCTGTCTGTCTCTCTGTCTGTCTGTCTCTGTCTGTCTCTCTGTCTGTCTGTCTCTGTCTGTCTCTCTGTCTCTCTGCCTGTCTGTCTGTCTGTCTCTCTGTCTGTCTGTCTGTCTCTCTGTCTCTGTCTGTCTCTGTCTGTCTGTCTGTCTGTCTGTCTGTCTGTCTCTGTCTGTCTGTCTGTCTGTCTCTCTGTCTCTGTCTGTCTCTGTCTGTCTGTCTGTCTGTCTCTCTGTCTCTGTCTGTCTCTCTGTCTCTCTGCCTGTCTGTCTGTCTGTCTGTCTGTCTGTCTGTCTGTCTGTCTCTCTGTCTGTCTGTCTCTGTCTGTCTCTCTGTCTGTCTGTCTCTCTGTCTGTTTGTCTCTCTGTCTGTCTGTCTGTCTGTCTGTCTGTCTGTCTGTCTGTCTCTCTGTCTGTCTGTCTCTCTGTCTCTGTCTGTCTCTCTGTCTGTCTGTCTCTGTCTGTCTCTCTGCCTGTCTGTCTGTCTGTCTGTCTGTCTGTCTGTCTGTCTGTCTGTCTCTCTGTCTGTCTGTCTCTCTGTCTGTCTCTGTCTGTCTCTCTGTCTGTCTGTCTGTCTGTCTGTCTCTCTGTCTGTCTGTCTGTCTGTCTGTCTGTCTGTCTGTCTGTCTGTCTGTCTCTCTGCCTGTCTGTCTGTCTGTCTGTCTGTCTGTCTCTCTGTCTGTCTGTCTGTCTGTCTCTCTGTCTGTCTGTCTGTCTGTCTCTCTGTCTGTCTGTCTGTCTGTCTCTCTGTCTGTCTGTCTGTCTGTCTGTCTGTCTGTCTCTCTGCCTGTCTGTCTGTCTGTCTGTCTGTCTGTCTGTCTCTCTGCCTGTCTGTCTGTCTTACTGTCTGTCTGTCTGTCTGTCTGTCTGTCTGTCTGTCTCTCTGCCTGTCTGTCTGTCTGTCTGTCTTACTGTCTGTCTGTCTGTCTGTCTGTCTGTCTGTCTGTCTGTCTCTCTGTCTCTCTGTCTCTCTGTCTGTCTGTCTGTCTGTCTCTCTGTCTGTCTGTCTGTCTGTCTGTCTCTCTGTCTCTCTGTCTCTCTGTCTGTCTGTCTGTCTGTCTCTCTGTCTGTCTGTCTCTCTGTCTGTCTGTCTGTCTGTCTGTCTCTCTGTCTGTCTGTCTGTCTGTCTCTCTGTCTGTCTGTCTGTCTCTCTGTCTCTCTGTCTGTCTGTCTGTCTGTCTGTCTGTCTGTCTGTCTCTCTGTCTGTCTGTCTGTCTGTCTCTCTGTCTGTCTGTCTGTCTGTCTGTCTGTCTGTCTGTCTGTCCATAGATCCATCTGACTGTACGTGTTAAAATGTTTTTTTGTTCCCTGTGTTACCAGTCTGAATAATTAGCCACAACCAGATGGCACATATCAAAAATAATCATTCAACTTGACTGCATGATCAGTGACGAGCTGAAGGGCGGAAGGAGGTTCAACAAGACAACTCTGGATCTGATCAGACTAATTGGGTTGTATTGATCGTTAGCCACAAATTCACTTATGAAGTGTTCTTCATCATAAAGCTGAGCCAAGTGTGTCTTTTAAGATGCTCTGTACACTATCTGAGCTCATCTATGTTGTTTAAGTGTGGAGGTTGTTTTCTGAAAAGATATTTTTTTGATAGATATAGCTTATTTTAAATATTTAGCAGTGAATCAGTGAGCTACCTCCGGGTCTGAGAAGTGAAGCCGATGCTGAAGAGCCTTAAACCTGCGTTCTCTGTCTAGCAGCCAGCAGGGGGCGACTCCTCTGCTTCTATAGAAGTCTGATAGAAGATGAGCTTCTACTTCTCTCTTGATTTATGACCTCAGTAAACATTGTAAACATGAGTTTATGTTTCAAGTCTTCTTCAGTACAGCATGATGTTCATTTAGTAAATGATGGTCCCATTTAGAGTCAGATAGACCATAAAGCAGGGGATGCTTTAGGGCGGGGCTACCTGCTGATTGACAGGTCGTTACCACGGCGTTGTCCGGTCTGGGAGTTGTCCGTGTTTTCATCTTACAACTTTATTTCTTTCTCAGTGTGTTTTCACTTCATGCAAGTTAATTATAACACTTTAAACATCGCCTTAAATCATCTTATTCAGCGTTGGGTTGTGCTTAGCTCCGCCCTCTCTGTCACTGGTTGCAAATAACCAAGATGGCGACGGCCAGAATGCCGAACTCGAGGCTTCATAACCGTAGTCAACACACCAAGGGGTGACGTCGCGGTGACTACGTCCACCTCTCATATACAGTGTATGCTGTGAATGGGTGATAAAGCAGAGATCACTAATCATTAAAGTGCACCGTATCAGGAGAGAAGTTACTGAGAAGTATTACTTTGTGTCTTAGTTCTTCTTAGTATTAAATTGTGGTCACAAGCTTGACACCGGTAGAAACCATTACATAAGGAATGTAGAAACAGTGATGACACATTCAGCTGTTTCATTTTGGAAACATATTTACAGATTTGTTTGTAATGTAATCAAAAGCATAGAGCATCATTAAAGCCATAATATACAAAGTGAGAACTTCATATAGAGTTTTAAAACTCAGTCTAGCATCAGTAGAAGGACTTTATTTGCTGTATAAATAATTGGTTTTACAAGCCAAACCTTGTTGTTCAGGTTGACTGCAGGTTCCATCAGCCTAAAGGCCCTCAGATCATTAGTCTGCAGTCCGACTCACACAGGTGTGAAAGGTTTAGTAACATGAACTCAGGTCAGACCCAATCCTGCCTTCCAGCTGACTCAACTCTGAGAATCAACATGTAGCTCCTGAAGCAAAAAGAAGCCGACGATGTGTTACGCCCCGTTCTCTGGCTTAAAATAAAACCCCTGCTGAAGCGTTTTGTGCAGGCTGGACATGTGCAGGGGGAGTTCTGACAGAGATTGAGAGTTATGGTGGTCTAATGGAGGAGAGGGATGTACTGAAAGATTGTGCTCAACTGAAAGAATAGAAGATGGGAGAGCCCTCCAGGCCAGTTCATCACTACGTACACTAGATCTGTATCACAACTCTCTTTCAGTAGTCTGCAGAAGAATACATTGAAAAGAAGTACTTCGGCTCTGTCAGCGCATGAGCACAATATGACGCTGCTAGTCATTTCTTGGGAATTGCTTTCTTGTGGAAGATGTAGAACTTCAATATGCCATCTTTAAAAAACGTGTCTGCCGAGGGATTTAAAATAATAATATGATGTAATATGTTTCATTGTTATGGTTGTTCTGTCCCGTGAACTTCTTTACTTCTAAGATCTATGTTTGTTCCGTGATTAATGAATGAGTAGACATTAAAGGGACTGTTTGTAACTTGTTCCAGGTATAAATCATTGCAGGTCGGTGTCTCATGGTCGCTCGCGTGTGGCTACGCTGTTCAGACTCCAATAGAAACTACACGGAAGCACAAAAACCTCTTGGTTGTATCTCACGCGGGGGAGACCGTAGCTTTGGTGTCCAGGGCCGTAGTCTCTGCTGTACTCTGCCTGTCTGCTTGCCTTCACTCAGCTCGCTCTGTTATTATTATTATTTCACGATATTTTTATTTTCCAGAGTTAGAAAGAAAAATGTGAAGAAAAATGTGTACAGCAAAAATGTCATTTGTTTTGGAGCACAAATGAAAGACAATCTGTTAGTAAAATCCGTCTCATAAAAGAGATCCATGTCGGCAGATACCGTCTGACAGGTGTCATTGGCGGTTACCATACACCGTCAAATGGGCCAAAAGTTGTGTGAGCATTTCTCTGGGAGCCCTGTCTTCATGTTAAATGGTGTTTTGGCCGATCACTGTGGGTATCCCATAATAGCGGCTCTTAAAATTGAAAGTCTAGTGAACATTCAGTGCAGTGTTTTTTTTTCACCATTTCTGAAACTAATATGCGTTCCATCCCTCCTGTTAGTGAACGTGGTCATTCAGGATACAGGAACATGATTATAGACTCTGCAGCTGGAGCTTCTTCTTTCATGTCCTCTCGCTCTCTTTGTGAACTACCGTGCTCTTTCTTTCCTTGTGCACGGTGTTTGTGTTCAGTACTTGTTTTTCTCTGCCCCTTATTGGAGCTTCCAGCTATAGATGGATGTTACTTAGTGAACTCGTACTTCACCACTTCAACTTGTATCATCTTCCCGAGACAATTTCATCTCTTCCTTCATAACTAAGCATCTGAGCAGCGATGGCCTAAATGTCAGACATGCGCTGACATTTTCTAGCTATTAACATTATCTAAAGACTCTTAACACCGACGTAAAGATGACTGACTCTAAATCTTTTAGGTAGCCAAACCTATGAAAACACAATATCGCTTTGCACACATAACTAGAGATGAGATTTAGGAACCACTGGTATATATTTAATACAGCAGAGCATTGTTATTCCTAACAGTTCTGTCTTCTCTTTCCATTTTTCAGAGCTGAGAAGCAGCTCATGTGGAAACCCAGGGGTTCCACCCAAAGGCATACTGAACGGAACACAGTTCAACGTAGGTGACAAGATCCGCTACCGGTGCGTCACCGGCTACGTCCTGGACGGCCACTCGCTCCTCACCTGTGTGACCAACGCGCCCGGCGTGTCAGTGTGGGACTTCCCTGTGCCAATCTGCAGAGGTGAGGATGTGTTATCACTGAATATGAGTTACTAATCATTTTAACTGCAGGTGGTGACTGCTGCTGCCAACGTCTACTCCCAGCTGTACAACGTGACTGTAGGGTATCATGGAGAATACACCACGATATGGATCCCCTAAGACATTTACAATCAGCAAGTGATTCATTTGTTTTGACCTCTTTGTCATTTGATTTCCATGAATTGCTTGAAGTTGATTGCTTTGATGTGATTGACAGCTTGATGGTGTGTGATTTGGGTGACTTGGTCCGTGCCACAGATGTAGTAAAGTCTGGCACAAGTCTTCATTAGATCTGTAAACTTATTTGCAATCTGATGAGATGGAACGATTTTAATCATGTTGAAGAAGCTGATTAGAGCCTCTGTGGCTCAAAAGGTTAATTAAATATTTATTCCTGTAGAGCAAGTAGCTTAAGTACATTAATGCTGTTAGCAGGAGTGGTACATCTATGAGATTTCT